>NW_022987607.1:2048482-2055982 GCF_902827165.1 Trematomus bernacchii
ACAGCATCTGGTTCCAAGCAGCTTTGTGAGAGATCAGTCTGAGTGTGTTGTGATTCCCCTCGGGTCGCCACTATATCCCGATTCATTCACACCGCTGCCTCTCCTCAGCTTATCAATGCGCGCATCCCAATCAATAATTCTCATAAAACACCAACTAGGCTTAGGCTTAGACCTTCTCACGGCCGAAAAAAAAAACTGCTGTCAAACTTCTTCTTAACCCCCCAGGAGCCAAAGATAAGCTTCGGGGCAAAACCGGCACACACAGGGTCACGTACAGATGGAAGTGAATAGTAAGAACATTTCTATTTGAAAAAGCCAGTAACTATGTACAATATGTATAAGGTTTTGACTTCATTTCTGCATCACCTCTGGCTCACTAGTTTCCAGATTTGTTTCTGTTCTCACCGGGTATTGGCGAGTATCGACTGGTTGTAGAAATGTGTTGTTATTGTAATAGCATTAGTCCCATCACTTCTCTAACGCTCCACTTCGTTTGTGATCACTAGCGGTCCGTGGGGGGGAAAAAAAAACTCCCAATTGCTGTTTTCACTCCTTTCTCCTTTCCTTAATCATCAAAAACTGAAAAGATGACTTCCAACAGGACATGAGATGTTAAACACCTGCACTTTTGAAAGAACATCCATAATATTCACCTGTTTGCAATTGATCAATATTCCAATTACTTGTATATAGACTATTCTGCACTATTTCTATTATATTCAATTTTATTTTCTTGCACTATTTTATCTGTTATTTTGTGTTGCACTGTTGGAGGAGCCTGTGACCTAAGATTTGTATTGACATATCTACACTGTAGCTATGTACACATGACCTTGAATATTTAATTAAAAGCATAATTTCAACAGATTTCACATTCAAACTTAATATTATTGCCTTCAACTAACCTAATACAGATATGTGGAATCTGTTGACTTAATGCTTTTAATTAAAGTCAACTCTGGTAATGGCGAGTATCGACTGGCTGTAGAAATACGTTGTTATTGTAATAGCATTAGTCCCATCACTTCTCTAACGCTCCACTTCGCTTGTAATCACTAGTGGTCCGTGGGGCAAAACAAAACCTCATATCGCTGTTTTCACTCCTGTCCTTACACACCGAGAAAACTGAAAAGATGACAAGAGAAACAACTCTTACTCTTCCCCTTCTTCCTCTCTCCTTATACCTTTCCTTTTCAACCTCCCACTCATATCCATTGTCTCTCCAGCTGCACTGGAAACACTGAAAAGTTGACTTTAATTCAAAGCATTATGTCAACAGATTCCACATAACTGTATTAGGTTAGTTGAAGGCAATGATATTACGTTTGAAAGTGAAATCTGTTGTCGTTAGTGATCACTAGGGGTCCGTGGGGAAAACAAAACCTTGTATCGCTGTTTTCACTCCTGTCCTTACACACCGAGAAAACTGAAAAGATGACTTTAATTAAAAGCATAATGTCAACAAATTCAAGTGTTTCCCGCACCCTTTAAGTTTATTTATTTATTTGTATTATATATACTATTTTGTATGTTCTTTCCCACTATGACTATGTATGTCATTAGGTATTCCTGTCATGCTATGTTTTCTCTTTATTATTTCTTGTTGGCTGTTCTGTTGGAAGACATAAGCATGATTTCCACCCCCCGAAGAAGTCGCTTACACTTGTATGCTTCTTCTCAATAACTATATTTGAAAGCAAGTTTCAGTGTTTCCAGTGCAGCAGGAGAGACAATGAGTTTAAGTGGGAGGTTGAGAAGGAAAGGAATAAGGAGAGAGGAAGAAGGAGAAGAGTTGGAGTTGCTGTTCTTGTTGGCAACCAGGATAATTGTGGTGTGTTTCTATGTGCTTGAGTATATATATTCACCTTTGTGGGCGGATGGATGATTTTCCGCATGTGTGGGCAAAGAAGTTAAATCGACGTGACAGCGGGAAGGCTCGAATGTAAACACCGGTTTCTGAAATGCAATCCTTTATAAGCAAAGGAAGGAAAAAAAGATGCCTCGCTCTGGAAGTTTGGAAGCAATCCTTTTGGGGTGAAGATGAGAGAAACTCTGCTTTAAGATCCCTTTCCCTTTAGGCTATATTTCCTTGACTAGCATTGTTCCAGGATTCCCCAGAAACGGCTGGTTTTCCTGCTGTTTGATTGGCAGAGGAACCGCGTGTCTGGGATTTAGTTTTTAGAGATTCCTAATCCTCTGCATGGCTTCTTCTTCTGTCTCTGGACGTCTCAGGTTGGAAACATGTAGGTGGAGTGGTGTAAACACACACGCTGAGACATATGGACTGCAGCGATAAGGCCTGTGGATGCTTTTTAAGACCATTATTGTACGGATTCCAACCATTTAGCCTCAAGCGTTTGGCCACTCTGCTGTAAGCTCGAGACATATTCATGATATCCTTCAAGAAAGCGTTTTACTACGTTTTTTAAAAGCATATTGGTTTCTCAGCACCGTCGTTTTTCGAGGGTTCTTTTTCTCAAAAACCTTGTTTAACGAGGTCTTAATTCATTGGAAGTAAACATGGAGGATGGAGGAATTACCGTTTTTCAAAGAGAGGCAGAAGTTAATTTACAGATAAGTGTGGCTTTTCTTTTGGAACAAAAAAAGTACCTTGAACATAAAGTATGTTTCCACTTGTTGAGTTCAATTTAAAAAGAAGCGATTTCAATACAAAGAGTTGGAAATACTTGCTTTCATAAGATGAGTCTGAATAGAAAAAATGTTTGATACAAAAATTCAAGGATCCATTTAATAACTGCATTCCTCCCAAGTCAATGTTGGAAACCACGAAAGAATTCCAATCATTTTCTTTGCGTGCCGTGAGACTACTTTCTTCAACCTACCAGTTCACTTCCAACTTGTTTCCTTGCACTTCTTTTTCTATTTCTTAAACAAGACGTACAACACAAGTCTGCAGAAGGAAAGAGTGAGAAGATGGAGGGTGGAGGTGGGCGTGGAGGCTGCTATGGAGGGAAGAAGGGAGCAGAAAAAGGGGTAAAGGAAAGGAAAGGAGGGGAGGAAACAATCTGTGCTGGTTAACGCAAAATTGTTGACCCTGCAGATAGGCCACGCCTCCCTCCATCTGCCTGAAATAATCGCACACACACACACACTTCAACGCGCATACACACACACCTTCCAGAAAGGCACAAAAAAAAGCATTAATGATATTCCAACACAATCAGCCAGAATCCATCACTTCAGTTTCTGCAGGAGGCGTGCCAGTGTGTGTGTGTGTGTGTGTGTGTGTGTGCGTGTGTGTGTGTGTGTGTGTGTGTGTGCGTGTGTGTGTGTGTGTGTCACTTTGAACATGGAAGGTGTTTGTGTGTGCCTGCAAGTGTCTCTGTATTACGTGGGTGTGTGTCATGTCTGGGGCACCATATGTTCCCCACAAATTTGTTTTCACCCCTAAAAAAAGCTTATCCATATGCATATTAAGCAGCTTTAATTAAGACCCCCTCCAGTCGCATGCATACTGTACACAGATGTACACACACACACACACACACACACACACACACACACACACACACACACACACACACACACACACACACACACACACACACACACACACACACTTCCTGAGAGAGGTGGTGTGATTTCATAGCGTCACATTGCTAGTGAGAACACTTGAGAAACAAGTTAATTGACATTGCCTATTCATACAGGGTGTGTCAGCTCGGCAGCGGGCAGATGGTGTTTGTAAGCCCCCATATTAGCAGCCAAAAATTAGAAATAATGCTGCCTCAGTTTCGTTCTTTAGTGGCGGAGAAACCACATGATGTTTGCTCAGCATGGCTCTGAAGAGACGGAAAAAGCACGGCTCATTTCCAATCTATAACAGGTTATTTGGTATTCAAATAAATCAGTAAATCAGGGTTAGGGTTAGGTTAAAGTGCCAGAAAGTGTGTGTACATCAGGGTTCAAATGCACAGCTAATAGTAATTACCTTATAGTAGAGACCAGAGGTGCATCAATTGTAATTCTCTCAGTTGATTACGAATCCCTATTTTCTTTAAGATGTCGAGTACAGTTTTCTAGGATCGTGTTTTATGGAAAATGTAATTCTTCGTATAGTGTTTTCATAATCAAACATTGACTTACAAATAACTAATACTATAACATATTCACCCAAACTGCGCCTAGCTACAGGACCTTCTTGTCAGAACCTTAAGACAGTTAAATCATATTAAGGAGCAACGCTAATCATGAGTAAAGACACTGTACATCTTTAGAGATCATGCAATATTTGAACAATAAGTCTTAAAGGCTACTCATCACTGCAGATTGCATGGTAGCTGGTTTGGTTAACATGCACGTAGCTGCAGAGGAAGAGCAACATGCAACAAGGGGCTAATTGTTTTGGTATTGACTCGTTTTTATAACATTTCATTGTATATGGATAGCATGAAAAGGCTCTTGCTGACAGCACATGTATACATCATTTTGCCAGAGTATGTGTTTCCCAAATCTCGACAGCAGAGGAAATGCAACATTAGCCAAAATAGGTTAAAAAATGCTGTAATTTCCCATTAAAAATCTAATTGAAATCACCTTTTTCTTTTACTATTTTTGTGCAATTTAAACCAAACTGTTGCTTGTTTGCAATTCCACACCGAAGTGACATTTATTTTTAAATTAATGATAGCACACAAGAGCACAAACCTTGCCTGAAGTAAAGTCGCTTTACTCATAATTAAAGTGGTAATCCTCAACCTGCATGTGTTTCATTTATAATAATAATGAGATCTTTAATATTAACCGATGATTGCTTGGGATATTTCTTCTTTTGTCGGTGGCATGATCTGTCGTTTGTTATGATTTCCCTCCCTGAAGTTAGAGTCAAACCTTTTAACCTTGATCCCATTTTCTTTCCTCCTTCAGGGCCGGAGGGAGTTAGTGATTATCCCAGCAGCCACTCCATCACACAGCTCTAACACAGGTGACAAACACATTCATTCTCACTCCTACAGGCACTGGAGAGTTTCCACTCCACATCACCAGAGAGGGCAAAAGTACACACATCCTTTACTCAAGTAGAAGTACAGATACTCGTGTTTAAAAACACTCTGGTAAAAGTAGAAGTACTGACTAAACTTCTTTACTCAAGTAAAAGTAAAGAGGCTTTGAAATGTACTTCAGTAAAAAGTACCCATAACTAGCAGCTGTTTTAAAGAGTACCTGACCTCCCTTTATATTAATAGAACAATAATGTCATTGTTAGCTAATGAATGTTTCCATGCTGAACAACGGCAACATGACAACGTTTTCATTGGTCCCTCTTCTTTAGAGAAGACCAGGAAATGATGGATACACGGATCGTGTTCAAATCAATAGGCACGCAATGACTCTAAATAATAATGATCACGCCACCAAACACACATTCAAACTAAAGGAACCAGCCTGTTTGGGAAATGTGAGAAGTAGAAAGTACAGGTATTTGTGTTCAACAAGAAGTAGAAAGTACAGGTATTTGTGTTCAACATGTAGGAAGTAGAAAGTACAGGTATTTGTGTTCAACATGTAAGAAGTAGAAAGTACAGGTATTTGTGTTCAACATGTAGGAAGTAGAAAGTACAGGTATTTGTGTTCAACATGTAGGAAGTAGAAAGTACAGGTATTTGTGTTCAACATGTAAGAAGTAGAAAGTACAGGTATTTGTGTTCAACATGTAAGAAGTAGAAAGTACAGGTATTTGTGTTCAAAATGTAAGAAGTCAAAGTAAAAAGTCATCCGAAAATAAGTAGTGGAGTAAAGTACTGATACCAGAAAAATGTACTTGAGTACAGTAACGAAGTATTTGTACTCCACTACTTCCCACGTCTGTGTTCTGAGGGAGGAAACAGGAACACCCAGAAACATGGGGAAGTACAGAAACCTCCACAACAAGGAGGACGAGGTCTCAAAAACCAGGATTAAAGGTCACTATTGTGCAAAATGCACTTTTTGATGTCTTTTATACATAAACATGTGTCCCCGGTGTGTCAGGAGACTCACAAAGTGTCAGAAAACAAAACCCTCTCTCTTTTCCTCCGTACCCACATCTCTAAAAACGGGGGAACAACGGAGCTGATCCAGATTTGCGTCCGATATGACGTAATATCTGAAATGTGGGCGGGCTTTAGACCCACGGCCCTATCAGAAACGTTGCTATCAGAAACAATGAGACGCGTTTTGGACGTAATATGGTCTGGTGTTTACATTAGCATCGCTAACACTCAGAGCTAACCTGTACTGGAGAGAGTATGTGTGAAGAAGCAGGAAATAAAAAGGAACTCACCTTGTGGTAAACCTGAGAGAGAGAAAGCCTTTGAGCTCCATACTGTTTCAGAAATAATCCTTGATGTGCTTTGGGACATAATATTATATAGGTATTTTGAGCAAAACACTTCATAGACATGTTTTTATATATCTGAGACCATAATATATGCCTACAAATAGTATAATAGGTGACCTTTAAGGCCAACATGTGAACCAGGACCGACTGATCGAAGAAGGAATCAGTCGGTCTACATTCCTGGCATGCGTTATCAATTTATAATGTGCCGTTGTAACTTTTAAAACTGTAATAGCTCAACATATATGCTTGTTATTTTTGTCCCATTTCCTGCCTTAGCAATGGTGTTTTCTGCATGGTTATCTCTTCCTAGTTGTCCTCTGGTTGCCCAAAGGACAACTGCATACATTTGTAAATCCTCCACCCTTGACTGGTCTTATTTGCATTATTTTCTGCTCTGATGTATCCAATTACTACTTGCATGCGATGCTCCATCTAATTCAATATATGAACCAAAGCTGTGACACTTCTGGACTGAGCTACGGATGCAAATCAGGGTTTCTGCTTTCTTTGGGGCTAAAAACAGCCACTTAAAAAGGCTCTGATAGTCGTCATTAATGCCTAACTGCTTATTAAGTGTGTGTTGATTCAGACCTCAGCCTCTGGGTTTAATGAATGGGAGCATTCAATGTATACATGTGATGTTGTAAAGGGCAAAGTGTGGTAATGATGGCAGGACTCAGGAGAGGAGTATGATGGTTTCTACCAGCCGTGAAAATGGCTGTTGGCACCTCCACGTCAATGAGAGGCTGTCACCATGGAGACGTGGCTTTTTTTTTTTGGCTTTGTGGGGTGATAACAAGGTGGGGATGTGCAAAAAAAATGGAGGAGGAGGGGGAGGAAAGATGGGGTTGGCTGTGCAAAGAGGGAGGGAAAGGGGGGGAGATAGACTGAAATGCTGCTATCGAAGTATTTTACACTATTTGTATTTCTTCTCGCACTATTTTTATTGGTTTCATTGGTTTTATGTCCTATATATATTCATGTTGCACTGTGGGAGGAAACTGTGACATATCTACACTGTAGCTAATGTGCTAATGACAATAAATATCTTGAATCTTGAATTTTAAATCCCAGAGAGCCTCGGACAAAATAGGAAATACAGGCCACACACACATGTTTATATTGGTATACTTGTGGGGTCCTTATATTCACACTAG
>NW_022987607.1:2060982-2075982 GCF_902827165.1 Trematomus bernacchii
GGAATTTGATACGCACAGATTAGGAGGTCAAAGAGAGTTCTGCCACAGAAAAACAGAGAGAGGTCAGACCAGGGTTTCCAAAGTCAAATTCAAGCACTTTCAAGGTGCATTTCCAAGCAGATTATAGCTGTGGTAAATTACATATTTATGTAAACATACTTATACTCAAATGATTGTTTCACTACCTCACGTTAAATCAGATGTTCTTTATGCTATAAACAACCAAATGTGTGTTACGTAACAGCATTCTGCAGAAGGATGACATATTTCTAAATGAGTGACCCATCAAACCTTAAAAAACCATATTACATTTCCAGCATTTTCAAGGATTTCCAGCACCTGTATGAACCCTGTAACGGACCGTCCACACAGCAGCGTTAAAAAATCTTGAAACGCTGCTGCCCATTCACTTTGAATGGGGTGACGTCATTTGCCTCACTTTTCGCTGAACTGCATTGTGGGCAGCAGAGCGGAGATTTTCAGGATTTTCAGGATTCAAAGTTGAGCAATGTTCAACTTTTGAAGCTGAGGTGGAAGCGTCAGCCAATCAAATCCCGTGTATGCAAATCTGACAGTTCAAGCGCTAGCCAATCAAACCGCGTGTATGCTGGGAGAGACATACCTCAGGTCATTTCCTCATATTCCAAAACATGGAGGAGAAATGAGCGGTAGGGAATCACCCGGTGCTTTATGACCAGTCCCTATTTACCTACCGGGATACAAACCGGAGGAGCCAGGCATGGAGGGAGGTGGCAGAGACAGTGGTATGTTTTCGCCTGTTTGGGGAGTTTATATCCAGTTTACTTCAAACTTTTTTGCTTCGTATGTCGGGGGCGGGAGATTCATGTGATTGGTTGTTGGTGCCTTGCTCGCAAAAAATCCCCAAGCTTCAGATACGCCCACCTCCAAGATTTTTTTAACGCTGCTGTGTGAACGGTCCGTAAGACGGAGGCACACTTTAAAGATCTCCTATCATGCTATTTTTAGGCATATATGGGTCTCAGATATATATAAAAACATGTCTATGATGTGTTTTGCTCAAAATACCAAACAGATCTTGCATTTTAGAAATCCCTCAAATCCCTCTGTTTCAGCTGTTAGAGAACTGCAGGTCTTTGGTCCTTAGCTTGACAAAATAAAAAGAGGAGGCGGAGCTAATGCCTGCTCAGAATTCTACGAGTAAGCCCTGTATGTAAACGCCATATCATGTTCAACACAACATCAAGGATTATTTCTGAAACAGTATGGAGCTCAAAGGCTTTCTCTCTTGCCGGTTATACCACAAGGTGAGTTCCTTTTTATTTCCTGCTTCTTCACACACATGCTCTCCAGTACAGGTTAGCTCTGAGTGTTAGCGATGCTAATGTAAACAAAGACCATATTACGTCCAAAACAGTCGGGCATTGTTTCTGATAGCAACGTTTCTGATAGGGCCGTGGGTCCACATTTCAGATATTACGTCATATCGGACGCAAATCTGGATCAGCTCCGTTGTACCCCCGTTTTTAGAGATTTGGGTACGGAGGAAAAGAGAGAGGGTTTTATTTTCTGACGCTGCGTGAGTTCCCTGACACACCGGGGACACATGTTTGTAGAGAAGACATCAAAAAGTGCATTTTGCATGATAGGTCCCCTTTAAATGGGGGTCAAGATCAGATGAGGGTGAAAGGTAGAAATCTCTGGCTCTGAAAAGGGAAAGGATTCAGGAGTGTCAAGGTAACAATGTGCAGGGGGAGAAAGGCAGGAAGACGAGGAGAAAGAGGTTAAACGATGAAGAGAAATAAAGAAAGTGTTGGTGTGTGTCTGCTTGTTGATATCCTGTCAGAGCTTTACCTCATCTTCCTCTTTGAGATTCACTGCAGACCCTTCCTGTGTCCTCGCGAGACCCCGACCGGCTCTCAATCATTACAAGATGTTTTCAAGGAAAAAGTGAGAGAAAGAGACTCTGGGAACAACGACAAGCAACACAGAGAGAGAGCATGATCCTCTTCTGCTGATGGAATATGATCAGAGGTGGGAAGTACAAATACTTCGTTAAGTACATTTTCCTGGTATCAGTACTTTACTCCACTTCTTATTTTTCTGACGACTTTTAACTTTGACTTCTTACATTTTGAACCCAAATACCTGTACTTTCTACTTCTTACATGTTGAACCCAAATACCTGTACTTTCTACTTCTTACATGTTGAACACAAATACCTGTACTTTCTACTTCTTACATGTTGAACACAAATACCTGTACTTTCTACTTCTTACATGTTGAACACAAATACCTGTACTTTCTACTTCTCACATTTCCCAAACAGGCTGGTTCCTTTAGTTTGAATGTGTGTTTGGTGGCGTGATCATTATTATTTAGAGTCATTGCGTGCCTATTGATTTGAACACGATCCGTGTATCCATCATTTCCTGGTCTTCTCTAAAGAAGAGGGACCAATGAAAACGTTGTCATGTTGCCGTTGTTCAGCATGGAAACATTCATTAGCTAACAATGACATTATTGTTCTATTAATATAAAGGGAGGTCAGGTACTCTTTAAAACAGCTGCTAGTTATGGGTACTTTTTACGTTTGTACTTTAAGTTCTTTATTTTTCCTTGAGTAAAGAAGTTTAGTCAGTACTTCTACTTTTACCACAGTATTTTTAAACACGAGTATCTGTACTTCTACTTGAGTAAAGGATGTGTGTACTTTTGCCCTCTCTGAATATGATAATCTGATTTACAGAGGGTCGAGGAAAGGAAAGGAATGCCTCCTCCACCTGTGGTTGGAGTCATTAACAGATCAAGTTGCTTTGCTTGGACTTTTGGCGGTTTCTCATAGCAGATGCTGGCGTTTCAAGCATGTCAACAACACGCAAGCACAATGTCGTTTGTTTTTATTTGTATGGAGAGGCCTCGTGTTACCCGACCGATAAATGGTTTTTCAATTAAGCAGTCCAAGGTTTTTTTTAGATATAAGAAGTTACTAGTTCATGTGAAGTCATGTGAAGTAAGAATATCAGCGTCCTTGTTGTATTTTTATAGTGGATAATGACTATTGCTTCATTCATGTGTCTATCTATGGTGAAAGTGGAGTACAGTACAATATGGGCTCTAAAATGTATAAAAAGTACAATATTGGCTCAAAAATACATAAAAGTACAAGTATTACTTAACCTCACAATTGTTCTTGAGTACAATACTTGAGAACATGTTCCTCATTAGATTCCAACACTAGTTTTTCATATATTTGACCAACACCAGCACGATACATCGACTTATAACTCAGTTGTAAGTCGGAGGAACCCCACGATGCCCTTATATAATTAGCATGGTGTTATGTTGCCGTGGCTGTGTGATAATGAAGAGCTTGTTACACGGTTGGAGGAACACCGAAGAGGTGCGAGGGCTTTTCATTAGGTCTTGGTTAAAGGGATTTCTGGCCATGATGGCAGTTGTTAATTAAAACTCAAGAGGCCGATAGTGTAAACCTAAACATGTGAATTAACAAGAGGTTAAACTCACTGTCAGAGGGTCAACAAGGTCATTGGTTTAGTTCTCTTTAAAGTAGAGGCACTACATACTGATATACACCTGAACATCAGCAGGAGAGGACTCTTTAAAGTAGAGACACTACATACTGATATACACCTGAACATCAGCAGGAGAGGACTCTTTAAAGTAGAGACACTACATACTGATATACACCTGAACATCAGCAGGAGAGGACTCTTTAAAGTAGAGACACTACATACTGATATACACCTGAACATCAGCAGGAGAGGACTCTTTAAAGTAGAGACACTACATACTGATATACACCTGAACATCAGCAGGAGAGGACTCTTTAAAGTAGAGACACTACATACTGATATACACCTGAACATCAGCAGGAGAGGACTCTTTAAAGTAGAGACACTACATACTGATATACACCTGAACATCAGCAGGAGAGGACTCTTTAAAGTAGAGACACTACATACTGATATACACCTGAACATCAGCAGGAGAGGACTCTTTAAAATAGAGACACTACATACTGATATACACCTGAACATCAGCAGGAGAGGACTCTTTAAAGTAGAGACACTACATACTGATATACATAATTTGGCTTCATTTGTAGGACAAGTCATCGTCTCATGTTTAAAAAAAGGTCCACCAACTCGGAAGTTTCAAAAAGGTCAAAAACCAGTCTGTCAAAAACAGCCAGCCAATCAGAGTTCCCTCTCCTCTCAGCGGACACTGACAGATTGTTAGATAAATACAAATCTGGAGGAAAACCTGCCGCAGTCTGCAGGAGAAATACATTTTTTGGGAGGAAATTGTTTTCCCAGCAGGAGAGAAAACACCTCAAATATAAAGCCAGCGCTACGCAAGGATGGCTTCAAAACAACATTGTTAAATCCTGGAGACAAAACCAAGATACAAATGAAAGAGAGAGGAGCTTTGCAGAGAAAAAGGAGATCATTTCATTCCAGATGTACAAAGTTGAGACATGTTACTAGTTATTTAAAAAAGAAAGAATTATAGCAGCTTTAATTGCAATTAATTGATGTTGTTGTAATACTGAAATATTCACATTTCTATTTTTTCTTCCCCACTGTAACTTAAAGTGGACCTATCATGCTATATTTAAATGATATATTGTAGGGCCATACCTATATAAGGTATATTTATACGTTTCTGTTTTCAAAATACCAAACAGATCATGCATTTTAGCCATGCCTCATTTCGCTCTATGTGCTGTTTGCTGTCTACGGGTCTGATTCTGCTGACCACGCCCCCCTGCAGGAGAGGGGAGACGTGCTCTGATCAGCTGCTGGGCTGTCAGAAGAGGGGGAGAAAAAGAGGTCTCCGTCCTCCGTGTTTTATTATATAGAGTCGTTATTCATTTGTTTTAAAGCTCAATAAATAACAAAGAAGACCTTTGACCGGCACTTTTCTAATTTTGTCCGGAAGATTTAAACTTTAACGGACATCTTGACCGGCGAAAGAAACTGAAACTGAAACTCTGCCGCACGGTCCCCTCGTTCCTTGGAAGAGGCGGAGAGGTGGGTGTTTGTCATCTGCTGGTGGACTAACCGGAGAGAATTACAGTGCTTGCCTCGACGGGGAGGGATTGCATTGAATTAAAGCAGCGGGAGCAAACGCTTGCCTCGGGGAGGGAGAAAAAAAAGCCACAGCGGAGAATAAACAGAAGGGTAACCATGGTAACTATGGGCGGGAAGTCTTCTTCGCTGCTTTTGTGGCAGACTACAGCGCCACTTACAGGCCTGGCATATGTACTACAGCGTCTCCAGCGCTTTCGAGCGGCAATGGCCGGCCGTGGCCCAACCCCACATTCCCCTGATAGGTGGAGAGTTGGCCCAATAGCCGTAGCGCCACCGTCCTGACGTCAGGACAGTGTTCAAATCTGGATCAGTTTTTATCAGATCCGTTGCAACCCCTTTTTTAGAGATTTGGATATGGAGGAAAATAGAGAGGGTTGTGTTTTCTGACACTTGGTGAGTTCCCTGGAACACCGGGGACACATATTCATGTATAAAAGACGTACAAAAGTGCATTTTGCATGATAGGTCCCCTTTAAGACTTTATGGACTAAAATAAACTCAGATTTGATTTGGAATAAGCTAACAAACAGTATATTAAGTAGGTAAAATTGGACAGGCTACAGTACATCACTAAAATGCTTCTTACACCTCAATGCATCTGTAATATTAATCCAATTATATTATATATTCAATATACTGTAATGGTGTACTTTTATGTCGGTGTATTTTTACTTCGACACAAGTATGTTGAATTGAAATGCTAATGCTATCTCTACGACTGTCTGCACAGTGCTTTTGTAGATATTTGTAGATATGCAGATAAACAACTTCTAAATGATTCCATCTATTCTATTTTTTGTCTCAGCAGTGTTGTGACTGCAGATATTATTGTACTTCATTATTACCTGCATGTTGTTATTGTCCCAATAAAGCATCAAAAGCTGCTTCTGGTGTTCAAAAACCCCCCGAGACATAAAACAGCTACAGTATGTAAATACACAGGGAAACATGTGCCGAGATATTCACACAAATAAATATACAAATACACAATCAAAGACACGCAGCACATGCAGGCGTACATGATGTATATGAATAAATACATGAGCACACAGACGTTAGTGTTGAAGCACAACGAGGAGAAAAGTGCTGAGTGAGCAGAGACTTGACCCCTGTCTGTGGCTCATAATGACTGTGTGTGTGTGTGTGTGTGTGTGTGTGTGTGTGTGTGTGTGTGTGTGTGTGTGTGTGTGTGTGTGTGTGTGTGTGTGTGTGTATGTGTGTGTGTGTGTGTGTGTGTGTGTGTGTGTGTGTGTGTGTGTGTGTGTGTGTGTGTGTGTGTTTTCTCAGTTTAAAGGTGGGGTAGGTAAGTTTGAGAAACCGGCTCGAGATACACTTGTTGTTATATTCCATGGAATGCTCTTAACATCCCGATAGCAATGAATATCTGAAGTGCTTTGACGAAAAATCCATAAAAAAATGTCATCTGTGGAAGCCGTAGAACTGTAAAAAGCACGACCAATCATTTTAGCCGGCCCGGCTAAAATAACTGGATGGCCTACCTGCCTGTCAGCCTTCCATCTGTGCACAAACTTATCTCGTGCCCTCATTGGTCATGTGCGCGTTCGTGTGTGTTGGAGGAGGGGCTCTGTAAGGAAGTGGCAGGCTGTGTATTTTTAAATTCTAGCGATCTCGAGCTGGTTTCTCCAAAATTACCTACCCCACCTTTAAGCAGCCACTTAATCCCCATCGGCCCACGGTGAGAGCGAGTGAGGAAACAGCAGAGGTGTAAAGTAACTAAGTACATTTACTCAAGTACTGAACATTTTCTGCTACTTTCTTGCCGGGTTTTTGTTGGATGCAAACGGTTTATCAGCACTAAACACTCAGGAGGAGTGAGGCAGAGTAAAACCAGCCTTCATCCTCCAGGGATCTGCTGAGTGGATCCAGACTGAGCTGCTGCAGAGAACCAACTCTCTCTCTCTCTGAAACACTTACAGTTCATTCAGTGTCTCTCACCCCGATTGCCCTCACCCTCCCTTCTTCTATAGCTCCAGCTCCCTCTTTGTCCCCTCGGTTCACCCCACACACTGCCCTCCTCGATGTACAGTCTGACGTTGGACGATGCAGAGGAAGGAAGGAAGGAAGAAGGGGGAAAGTAAGGTAAAGGGGATGATTTAAGGGGATGATTGAAGCAGACAGGAGGGAGGAGGAGAAGAGATGAGGGTATTTGAGGTGGGGAGAAGGGAAGAGGGAGGGAGGGAGAGAAGGGAAACAGGGACAGTTGAGTTCAAATCAGTCCGAGAGAAATGAAAATAAAAAACACGATTGCAGACAGAGATAAAGATACGTTGTGTGGTCAGAGGAGACATGCAAAATGAGAAAATGTCCCTTTTTTGCATCGAGTTTAGATGCTTTCTTGATAAGTTACAGAATAATAAAAAGAGAGGAGAAACAGACTGCAGTTTGTAAACAGAAACAGAGCTGAGGGGAATCATCTGAAGGGGGTGTGACTAACTTGTGGAGAGGTGACCCGAGGATACGTTTATATCCACGTGCCTCACTCATCTGCTGCTAAGGGGCGGGACATCTCTTAGCGGTTGACCAATCACAACAGAGCCGGCCAGCTAACCAATCAGAGCAGACTGGGGTCTGATTTCAGACAGAGGGTGAAAAGAGGTGCTGCAGCACAGGCAGTATGAGAACAATAAAGAGCTTTTTGAACATTAGATCATGGAGACATGAAGTAGAGACACTACATACTGATATACACCTGAACATCAGCAGGAGAGGACTGTTTAAAGTAGAGACACTACATACTGATATACACCTGAACATCAGCAGGAGAGGACTCTTTAAAGTAGAGACACTACATACTGATATACACCTGAACATCAGCAGGAGAGGACTCTTTAAAGTAGAGACACTACATACTGATACACACCTGAACATCAGCAGGAGAGGACTCTTTAAAGTAGAGACACTACATACTGATATACACCTGAACATCAGCAGGAGAGGACTCTTTAAAGTAGAGACACTACATACTGATATACACCTGAACATCAGCAGGAGAGGACTCTTTAAAGTAGAGACACTACATACTGATATACACCTGAACATCAGCAGGAGAGGACTCTTTAAAGTAGAAACACTACATACTGATATACACCTGAACATCAGCAGGAGAGGACTCTTTAAAGTAGAGACACTAAATACTGATATACACCTGAACATCAGCAGGAGAGGACTCTTTAAAGTAGAGACACTACATACTGATATACACCTGAACATCAGCAGGAGAGGACTCTTTAAAGTAGAGACACTACATACTGATATACACCTGAACATCAGCAGGAGAGGACTCTTTAAAGTAGAGACACTACATACTGATATACACCTGAACATCAGCAGGAGAGGACTCTTTAAAGTAGAGACACTAAATACTGACATACACCTGAACATCAGCAGGAGAGGACTCTTTAAAGTAGAGACACTACATACTGATATACACCTGAACATCAGCAGGAGAGGACTCTTTAAAGTAGAGACACTACATACTGATATACACCTGAACATCAGCAGGAGAGGACTCTTTAAAGTAGAGACACTACATACTGATACACACCTGAACATCAGCAGGAGAGGACTCTTTAAAGTAGAGACACTACATACTGATATACACCTGAACATCAGCAGGAGAGGACTCTTTAAAGTAGAGACACTACATACTGATATACACCTGAACATCAGCAGGAGAGGACTCTTTAAAGTAGAGACACTACATACTGATATACACCTGAACATCAGCAGGAGAGGACTCTTTAAAGTAGAAACACTACATACTGATATACACCTGAACATCAGCAGGAGAGGACTCTTTAAAGTAGAGACACTAAATACTGATATACACCTGAACATCAGCAGGAGAGGACTCTTTAAAGTAGAGACACTACATACTGATATACACCTGAACATCAGCAGGAGAGGACTCTTTAAAGTAGAGACACTACATACTGATATACACCTGAACATCAGCAGGAGAGGACTCTTTAAAGTAGAGACACTACATACTGATATACACCTGAACATCAGCAGGAGAGGACTCTTTAAAGTAGAGACACTAAATACTGACATACACCTGAACATCAGCAGGAGAGGACTCTTTAAAGTAGAGACACTACATACTGATATACACCTGAACATCAGCATTATATGTCCTCTTTAACAATGTCAAATAAATGCAAAATGAGAACATTTAGTTGCTTTCTTTCCTCTTTTGATGCTGATTTAATGGGAAATGAAAGCAGAGCAGATCACAGAGTGCAGTTTGTAAACAGAAACAGAGCTGCAGGACTAATCTGAAGTGGGATGTGACTAACTTATGGAGAGGTGACCCGAGGACAGTGTATATCCACGTGCTGGCTCATCTGCTGCAGAGCGAGCTGCTATATGCGTCTCGCCTGTCTGACTCACTGCAGTATGGATGAGGGGCGGCGCTTGTTCTTCACATGATTCACCTCACAGGATCCCTGCATCCTGGGAACGCATGACACAGTGCGCTAACCTCATTACAAACAACAACAAAGTGACTTTATTCAGACTGATTCCAACAATCTGTGGTTTATTTTTTGGGGGTTGTTTGTGTTGGATGATCTGAAACAGTGGGCTTCTGTGTGGGAGTGGTTTCAAAACAGCTTTTATGTTTCATCTCTATGATCATTTTTTTTATCTTTCATATTCTTTTTTTATGCTTCTTAGGAAACATTAAGCTGTCTTTGGCTCTCAAGTACAAGATCTGAGTACTTCTACTTTAACTCAAGTACAAGATCTGAGTACTTCTACTTTTACTCAAGTACAAGATCTGAGTACTTCTACTTTTACTCAAGTACAAGATCTGAGTACTTCTACTTTTACTCAAGTACAAGATCTGAGTACTTCTACTTTTACTCAAGTACATGATCTGAGTACTTCTACTTTAACTCAAGTACAATATCTGAGTACTTCTACTTTTACTCAAGTACAAGATCTGAGTACTTCTACTTTTACTCAAGTACAAGATCTGAGTACTTCTACTTTTACTCAAGTACAAGATCTGAGTACTTCTACTTTTACTCAAGTACAAGATCTGAGTACTTCTACTTTTACTCAAGTACAAGATCTGAGTACTTCTACTTTTACTCAAGTACATGATCTGAGTACTTCTACTTTTACTCAAGTACAAGATCTGAGTACTTCTACTTTTACTCAAGTACAAGATTTGAGTACTTCTACTTTTACTCAAGTACATGATCTGAGTACTTCTACTTTTACTCAAGTACATGATCTGAGTACTTCTACTTTTACTCAAGTACAAGACCTGAGTACTTATACTTATACTGAGTACTTATACTTTTACTCAAGTACAAGACCTGAGTACTTCTAGTTTTAATCAAGAACAAGATCTATTATTTATTTATTTCATTTTTATAACTATTATTATTTTTGTATTGCTCATGCTCTTATTGTTATTATGTTATGTTATTATGTTGCATTGTTGGAGAAGCCTGTGACATAAGATTTTCAACTGCATAATTACTCTGTAGCTATGTCAGATTGACAATAAAGAACCTTGAACCTTGAACCTTGAACCTTGAGTACTTCTACTTTTACTCAAGTACAACATCTGAGTACTTCTACTTTAACTCAAGTACAAGATCTGAGTACTTCTACTTTTACTCAAGTACAAGATCTGAGTACTTCTACTTTTACTCAAGTACAAGATCTGAGTACTTCTACTTTTACTCAAGTACATGACCTGAGTACTTCTACTTTTTTTATGCATGCTTCTTAGTTAACATTAAGCTGTCTTTGGCTCTTTTCTGCTGTAACAAAAGTAATGTATTTCCCCTCTGTGGGACTACACAGGTATTCTGATTCTGATTCTGATTCTGATTCTGATTCTGATTCTGATTCTAAATGAGTCTTGATGCTCTAATGGCCAACGCTACGGCACGTCATGTGTGATACAGAGAGGAGGGAAATGAAAGGAGTAGTTTGACCTTTCGGGGCACGATTGCCTTCTTTTTCAGAGTGAGATAATGAGCTTGTTATCAATTTTCAGATTTCTTTACCTCGTTTGACATTAGCACGGGGGGAGAAAGTAAACCTGAATATGCAACAACAACTCTTGATTTAGAGTTTTCCTTGGAGATGCATGATGCAGCTTTCTTTTAAAACAATAGTCGGTACCACTTTACAATAAGACTACCCTTATAAAGGATTCCTAAAGGGTTTATAATTAGGTTATGAATTAGGTTGTAAACACTTTATTAATCATTAAGAACCATTTATAAACCAGTTCTAACATAGTTTGCATACATCAACACAGGCTCACTATTTGGCAAGATGACTAAGCCTTATATTGGCTACTTAGCGAGAATCAACTCAGTGAGCAACAGATACCAAGGACGCTGGCTGATGAAGAAGACGAAGTAAGCTAAGTAGCCAATATAAGGCTTAGCAGTACAGATAAATGTGGGCTCACTATTTGGCAAGCAACCGGTCACAGTTGGCCTGCTTATCTCATGTCTTATAAAAGCTTAGTAATGATTTATAAAGTGTTCACAACCTAATTAATAAATGAATTACAAACTATTTGTAAACCCGTTATAAGGGTGGTCTTATTGTAAAGTGGTACCCAATAGTCTTGTGTTCTTGTGCATCTCATGAGGCTTTCCTACTTCTTCATTCATTCTATTTCCACATTCTGTCTCCCCAGGTTTTGTGTCCCCAAAAGCATTTTACAATTGGAGCGCTGCACATTAAACTGTGCTCTGGTTTCAAACAGAGGGTGAAAAGAGGTTCTGCAGCACAGGCAGTATGAGAAAAATAAAGAGTGTTTTGAACATTAAAGCATGGAGACATGTCCCAGGAGAGACAAAGAAATACACATACAGTATGAACCTGAAAATGTGCTTTAAAGGGCCATTTAAACACTAAGCTACGAACATCAGTAGCGTAATGAAATATCAAATAAAAGATGTTTGAAGCTAACTGAGTCTACTTGAATTCTTCAGAACCAATATTATTATTTTATTTATTTGTTTATTTGGCAGGGACATTGCACATTAATGAACACTTAAAACATGAAATATGCCAAGTGTAAATATGCCAGATTTAGCAATTTGGGGTGAAGTGTCTCAGGGACACAACGACATGCTGACTGCAGTGGGGTTTGAACCTGATCCAAACACCAACGCACAATCCACTGCGCCACACACCTCCTCGCAATACCCAAGTATTTAGGACATGGCAATACAAAATAGCAGCATAAAGTGCAAGAGAAGATACCCCTGTATTAAAGTGCATTTAGTGGTGATCGCACGTCTGTTTGTTTCTCAACCATTGTTTGTTGTGACTTTTTAAATATGGGTGCTGCGGAAGAAAACTCACTCTTTTCTTACATCTGTTGGAGCCATTAAACTAGCAACATGTTGTGTTTCAAAGCTATTTGCTAAAATGCGTACAAGGTGTCGTATCAAACAGCAGATGATAACAAACACAAAGTGACACATTCCCACTTTTATTTGCAGAAGGGAAGCTGACAGACGAACTGCAGCAGCTTCATGTGTCCTTGTTGTTAGCATGGCAACCCAAATGCTTTTGATGAGCACATGTTTGTTTCTGTGCAGGTGGTGCCAAACCAAACTCACTGTGTTGACAAAACTCAGGGTATTACACACCGCACCTGACTGTTTCTACTAAATGTTTCAAGCATGATAACTCCCCAATACACTGTCGTTCAGCAGGATGTGTTCTCCAGTCTTTGTAATAATCTGTCTTCACATATCCTGACTTCAGCTCAACACTTCAAACAAATACAGAATGAAAACAAGCGTGCGCATTTCCCCAAATGTTTTCCCTTGTATAAATATTTTTGCCGATTCCGGTTTACATAATGTAGGGACTTTTTCAGTGTTTGCTCATGCCAACTGTACACAAGTGTTTTCCATGAGGTTTTCGGCATGTGCCTCCCATCAAGGAAAGGTGAAAAACGTCTGCAAAAGTGATCAACACCCCTTTTTCACACTCAAACCTTGCATTTGACACATCATAATGAACACAATTAACTCACGTATGACCGCTCACACCTCACTGTCCCCACGGGTTAATCACTGGTTGTATCATTAACAGATGATCAGCATCTACTAGGTGTTAAACCACAGATTTACGCCAGGCATCACCTCATACAGTAGTTAGTCTCTCTTCATGTCCTCAAAGGGGGTCTCCCCGCATCGTTTTTGATGCAGATTCAACATGACGGTGCAGGCAAAGTGGTCTAACAATATCCGATTCCTTTTCTTTATTTAGCCTCCTTATGAAATGTTGATGCAACAACTCACATTCCAGGTTATGTGAGCAGTATGGAGTGGGAGGGCTGTGATTTGGCCTGTAGCGTTGAGTGGCTTTACTGAAAGTCACCGTGTCATCAGTGTTCAAATCTCTGCATCCCACAATAACGGCAAATGCTTCAGGACCGTAGTTCAACTGAAGGGCAGCATGTTGTGGAGTTCTCTGTTCACTTTAAGGTAATAAGAAAACAAATGGCTTCAAAGAAAGAACCAATGAGGCAGAGAAAAGGAAAGGAAAACCAATCTGAATCAGGTTTAAAATGTTGAATGTTCCATGAGAGACTTCTAAAAGACCATTTCAAGAGTTTATTTGTTGTCCACATGTCACGATGTTCAGAGACCAGAAATCTCTGCATCCCCCAATAATGGCAAATGCTCGAGGACCGTAGTTCAACTGAAGGGCAGCATGTTGTGGAGTTCTCTGTCAACTTTAAGGTAATAAGAAAACAAATGGTTTTAAAGAAAGTACCAATGAGGCAGGGGAAAGGAAAGGGAAACAAATATCAATCAGGTTTAAAATCCACACATCTCTCGAATGTCCCGTTGCATGAGAGACTTCTAACAGACTCTTTCAAGAATTAATTTGTTGTCCACATTTCACAATGTTCAGAGACCAAACCAAAGACCTTCCCTTTGCAACACACAGTGGTCACTCCACCACAAACGGGTGCTTTATAGATGGGAGAGACAGATTGTGTGACTTCTCAAGAAGGTTGTTGTGGACACGTCAGAATTTCCAAGACACTTCTGAACAATGGCTCTGTGGGAAAGATGAGGGCCTGCCGTTCTTTTTATTTGGTGTTTCATGTGTTCCCGTTAAAGTCTGTTCTTCCTAAAGTTAGCCATCTGAACTGCAGAGTAGACACAAAGTGTGTTTTTGCAGGGTGTTGCTCAGTGATAAAAGCTTCAAAATGAACATATTGGACAGCCACACAAAGCATTATCGTGCTTTTGGGGACTCGAGCTGAAGAATTTTAGGAATCCATAGTTTATTCCATCGTTAATCTCTTGAAAAATGTCTTTATCACTGACCACAAATGCCAAAAATAACTATTGAAAACTGTACTTCTTAACAGAACACAGATCTGATCATTTCTGTATGTTTTTTTAAACCAAAATGGGCTTTGAGTGCAGATATCAAGACCAGATACCAGTAAAACACATCCCAGTCCCATCAGCATTGGCTTTACTGTGTGCTTATGAGTTAGCAACGTAGCATCCTAACCAAAAAGTATTCTCATGTTGTTGTTTAGTTGGAAGCAATACCTTCTTGCAACATGTTGAAACGCTAAGTTAAAGTATTGAGACCTCCACTCACTCAGGTAAACAACATAGTAGTACTGTTATTACAAGCATGTTAGCATGTTGATGTTAGCATTTAGCTTCACGGAGCTGCCAGCATGGCGGTAAACTCTTTAATTTAATAATTTAAAGGGGACCTATCATGCTAAATGCACTTTTGTACGTCTTTTCTACATGAATATGTGTCCCCGGTGTTCCAGGGAACTCACCAAGTGTCAGAAAACACAACCCTCTCTATTTTCCTCCATACCCAAATCTCTAAAAAAGGGGCT
>NW_022987607.1:2083482-2098482 GCF_902827165.1 Trematomus bernacchii
AGAAAGGGAGGAGAGAGGAAGCAGCTGGAGAGAGAGAGAGAGAGAGGTGGAGGTGGGGGAGGAAAGAGAGGCATGCCAGCATTTTGTTCTAACTTCCTGCTGAGGCAAACACAAACAAACAGCATCGGACAGCTCAAGGCGGAGTGGGGGAGAGATGTTAGAGGGGGAGGCATCCAGGAAAGACAGAAAAGAGAGAAACAACTCGCTTTGGATAGTCTCTATTTTGAAGCCTCACTGAGAGCAATGGTCTTTTCCAGTTTGGCCCTTATCACTATCACACATCCACACCTAGAGGACGCCCGGAACAACTGCAGTCTGATGGAAATGGCAGCCCCCCTGAGACGCTGGATTTCAGGGATATGCTGAAGGGCAGCTGATTAACTCTCACTCTCCACATCAAGATGTATCCTGCTGAGGAATATGTGAAGAAGAATATGGATCTGAGCATTATCTAATGACATTCCAAGTGACTTCTACACAAATATGCGTATAGATATATTTAAAGAACCATTTTCAAGAGCCAGAAGAATCGTTTTTTGTCCTAAAATGTATGATATACATATTAATATGAGATCAAACTGAGACAAGGAACCAATTCTCAAAGAAAACCAGTTAGTATTAGAGGATCTTTCTTGCTAAATTACGTAACTTATTGGGTTTATCAATCAATGCCATGTTGTTGTTTTTTTCAAATCAATTATTGACCAACGATTAGAATCAGAAGAATCAGAAGAATCAGAAAGGGGTTTATCTCCAGGTAGGTTAATAAGATAAACCAGTATTTACATTGAAATAGAATGCAATAAAATATCAAATATATGCAGTAAGCAAACCAGATATTGTCAGCATGTGTTCATTCATGTAATGCATAGAGTCTACCAGTGATGCTTTTAGCACTTTAGTACATTTAGCTGATGGAGAACACAGTCTCAATCATACCGGCGGCAGAAAGAAGAAAGGGAGCAATGCAAAGAGGAATAGAGAAATGAGGGTTGACAGAAACGCAGAGTGAGGTCAGGGAGTTTGTTTAAGGCCATTCTGGTGTCATAACACACAGGATCCTTTAACGTGAGCAGATTGAATTAGAAAGACTTCCTCTAGCGTTCCCTTTGCACCTTAACACAGAGTAATGACGTCTAATGACCCTTCAGAGCTCCATCTCACCTACATTATCCACAGGAAGCTTTTACAACTCGTTTTCATTATGCAAGTCAATTGTTTTTTTCCCGTCCGCGCTGATGAGGCTGCATTTTACCTGATTAACTCTCTCTCTCTCTCTCCAGTTCTCACGCATGCACCGGTCCTCTTGTGCAGATTAAACCCACATCGTGTCAACAGGGTTAGTCTGCATGCTTATATATCCATTTAACTACAAGCCACCGGCTGAATAACAGTGACTCATCCCCTCCCTCCCTCCCTTTTCCCCTCCCTTTCTCCCCCCAAAGCCAGACTGATCAGGGCTAAATCCAAGACTCATCAGTTGGATGCCCCGGATTCATCCCTCAGGATAAATATATACAATGTGTTTAACGGCTTAACAAGCACGTGCGCGTGCAAACACACACATAAACACACGCGTAAACACACACACACACACTCGTGACCGTCTGTGTGTACATTTAGCAGTGCTGAGAGATAGTAAACAAGGCAGAGAACAAGCTGACCTCCATGCTGCTCTCTCTATCCGCCGTCCTCTTTTAATGCTCCTGCCCTGACCCCAATTAGTCATATAAAAGCCTATAAATCAGATGAAAACACAGTGGCTCTGCGCTGAGAAAACATCGTACCCTCGGGCCGTTTTACAAGCTGGTATGGTAAGATATAGCTGGAGCCATATGAGCATATGCCAGTTTTTTTGTCAGGAACAAACATAAGTTATGGAGTTTAAACGCGGGGATGGGTTATGTCCATTTTCCAGGTTTCCTATAGCCTTGTATAAGGGCTCCGACTGAAGCAGAGACCCCCTGCTGTGTCACCTCGTACCATCAAGTGTTAAGACCCCAAAGGCATGGGTAATTGCAAAATAAATGTTCTGCCGGACAAAATCTCAATAGCTGTGCCATTTCTGATACAATACGTATTATAGCTCTGGAGAAAATGTAAATTAAACATGAATATTTTAATGTCCAACAACATCAAGGGTCATTGGGGATGGTATGGAAGTATTTAATGAGAAAATAAGACTCTTCCTTCAGTGCCGTGTTGGTTGTTCGTATCCTCACTTAAACGTTAGAGCTGTGTGTGGGAGAGAAACACTGAGAGGAATTATGATACAGTCAACTAAGACCTTAAATGTCAAAACAAAAGCTCATAACCAGATAAACTGATGATATCTACGAGAGTGAGACAGGGAAGGGTTGTTTTCGTAACTGTGAAAAATGAAGAGGTTGCAACACATGCTACATCTAAGAAGTCAAGCCAAATCCCGTGAAGGGTTCATAAGGCCTGCTTAAGAAACAATAACACTGAGGAATAACTCGTTTGATCAAAACAGGTTGCTATGCAATGCTAGCTAATAAATACGTCTGAATGCACTCTTCTTATCTGGATAGTTGGCTATGTGCAGAGTATTAAACAAAACTAATTAGCTTGTTAGCGTTAAAGTTTGAGTTGACCTGAGCTTACACCTACAGAAGATATCTTGCAGTACAGTAATGTTATGCTAATGAGTACCAAGGTGCAAATCATGTACAAACAGTTTTACAATTGCCTTCTTTACACCTGGTATAGAGTTGGGAAGTAATGAGTCCTAAAACTTGGAAAAGACCAAGCATTTTACAACTTCTGGTTCCCTCGTCTCATAGCAATGTTTTTTTTTAACGTGTGTACGGTTTTAAGCTTGAAATAAGGTATGTGGTTAACATAAGGTTACATAAAGTATGTCAATCAATACTCCACTTTCAGAAGATTCAATGCGTCATTATAACAGTGTTTGCTAATAAGTGACTAAATAAACTATTAAATGTCATCACGCTGACACAACTCCACCTTTAGCTTAGCGGTGGTAAAGCGCAGCCATGATGAAGTTATTTGATAGCATTACGTTAGCATTTTACTTCTGCTGATTGCATTTGCGCTTCTAAAATCACAACAATATGTGGAGATGATCCTGCTGAACAATACGTGCGAGTATTATAAACGTGTGTTGGCCAAAAAGCAAGTTTTCTGCAGCATATCGGGGAAATCTCACTGCCTTTCAAGAAAGGGAGCCGATGCTAACTTACAGGTTGACCTACACAAATATGTCATCACTGCACCACTCTAGTACGTGTTTCTATAGATCCAAATGCAAGAGAACAGCTCCAAGTACAGATGAGAATGCACACAAAGATGCATTAAGGAGGCATTGAGTTTTTCTCATAGAGGTCACACGAGTTACAATCCAGTCGTAATGCCAGGTCTGAACTTGCTCAAAGTTCAACAATAACTAGCATCCTTTAGAGAATCCTTTAAAAAACAGTTCCCAGAAAATGTTACTAGCACAGAATTGCCTTTACTTGCATAACCCAAGCCTTGCCTCATCTGTGAAGACGTGATATTTACCACATGATGGTCTGGTTACATGGTGTTGCTTCATGACACATTGGATGCATCCTTTGACGTAAATACACCAGAGGAACATGTCTATATACCAGCGACGTGCAGTCAGTAGAGGCAGGGGAGGCAGAGCCTCACCTGTCATACTCCAATGTAACGGAAAAACAACTAAAGAAAAACGAAATAGTAATAATAATAAAATGTCTCCACTGATCTGTGTTGTAAGTGTGATTTATGTATGATTCTAATCGCTTTTTATAGTCAAAATCAGCAAATTTGCCGAGCTCTGCTACGGGAGCGATGACAAGTGAGGCAGGGGCGTGCACTGCCTCTCGTAAGCCCACAGTAACTTGCTGGAGCGCGGGCACTAATGCAGCGCGGGCACTTATTTTGTGAGCGCGCTCAAGCCATTTACTGTAGAGATGGCAAATCCGGATCCTTTTACGGACTCAGGGTCTTCTGAGTCAGTCATTGGAGAGATCCGGATCATACGAGTCATTTGAGTCATATGAGTCAGCATCACCAAGACCGTAGAAATCCTATCGGTGAAACCGAAAAGTTGTTGCATTTCACGAGCATATTATTATTCCATATATTTTGAATATATATATATTTGTATATATATATATATATATATATATATATGTAATATCTGCATGTATATTTTCTATTTCGACATGTATATTTTATATTTTATATTTTATTTTATTTTTCTTTCTATTCTTGTATATTTTGTAGTTTTGTTTTATTGTAAAATGCCTTTTATGCTGCTGTAACAACAACAATTTCCCAATTTGGGATCAATAAAGTACTATCTATCTATCTATCTATTAAACTGACGTTATATTAACCTCTGCTACACAGTGTATTTTGCTTTAATAAAAAATGTTGATCACAAAAAAAAGGGTTATTTTGCGATTTGGCAAATCTGAGTCTGCTGTTGACTCGTGCATGAGGACGAGTCTGCTGGATCTCTGGATCTGCTGCTATATACGGCTCTGAGTCCGCACGAGTCTGATCCGCTGTGTGTTGCACAGCGAGTCAGGATTTGCGAATCTGCGAGTCTGCGAGTCTGCTGTTGACTCGTGCATAATATAGCGCGGGAGCCGGGTGCTGGAGGAGGGGCTATGCTCGTGCACATGACGAGTATGGATCTCTGGATCTGCTATGCTATTACGGGCCGTCTCCACGGCAGCGTTAAAAAATCTTGAAACGCTTCTGCCCATTCACTTTGAATGGGGTGACGTCACTTTTTTTCGCTTTCGCCGAAATGCATTGTGGGCAGGCGAGCGGAGATTCTCAGGATTTTCAAGATCCAAAGTTGAACAATGTTCAACTTTTGAGGCTGAGGTGGAAGCGTCAGCCAATCAAATCCCGTGTACGCAAATCTGACAGTTCAAGCTCTAGCCAATCAAACGGCGTGTATGCTGGGAGAGACATACCGCAGGTCATTTCCTCATATTCCAAAAAATGGAGGAGAAATTAGCGGTAGCGAATCAATCACCCGGTGCTTTATGACCAGACCTACCGGGATATAAACCGGAGGAGCCAGGCATGGAGGGAGGTGGCAGAGACAGTGGTAGGTTTTCGCCTGTTTTGGGAGTTTATATCCAGTTTACTTCGGGCTTTTTTGCTTCGTATGTCGCGGGCGGGAGATTCATGTGATTGGTTGCTCGCAAAAAATCCTCAAGCTTCAGATACGCCCACCTCCAAGATTTTTTTAACGCTGCCGTGGAGACGGTCCGTTACGGTTAGGAGCCGTCGGCTCCTCTGAGTCCCCACGAGTCTGCAGGAAGTTTCACTGATCCGCGTCCCCTCCCCTGAGCCAAACGATCACTTCTGGCAGCTATCCTGTATACTTGCTAAAGGGTAGGTAGATGGACTTGGGGTACGTTGTAATGTGATTTTACATGTTATAAAGAGAGTAGCGAGTGACGCAATTTATAGTTTTAATTTGTACGTCACACCAAGTGTGGGACTCAAGGACTCGGGTTAATGGAGAGGGGAGACTCGTCACGACCAGCTCATTTCTAGGATCCGGGTTAATGATCCGGATGAATCAGGACTCGCCCATCTCTAATTTACTGTGGGCTGAGTTGAGGCACAGATGAGATCTGCCTCACCTCAGAATGCGTCACCCCACAGAAACTGGCTGGAAAGCGGGCCCTAAGCGCATGCCTGTTCCCATCTCACTGTAGGTCACCAATGTAATGTTTGTAGATCCCTTTATTACATTTATCCTCGCCATCCATAGTCTCTAAATAACTTATTTCACGTATATATGATATTTAGGCTCGCTGGTCTCAACGGCAATGAAAATGCATCAGGAGAGGCAGCCATAACCTCTGCCGCACTGAAGGGGGCGCACGTGAGCCCACAGGTTCTTGTTGCTACTGTAATTCTACGCAGAGACGGTAGACGTAACAACAAACTAGACTTTTGAAACTACAGGAAGATAAGGAGGACTTTTACAAAAAAGTAATAGAGATTGTTGTCCAGAAGGATAGCATGGACTTCATCTTCAAGTCAAGGTAAGACCACATTTGTAATGAAAATGGGATCTTACTAAGAAAGAACAATCCAATATTTAGATTTTGGGTATCCTTTTGTTGAACGGTCTGTTTAAAATGAATCGAAGCATCAGACTAAAAAAGCTTTTGAAAATAACCGAATATTTCGATTAAGGTCAAAATATAATATTTGTAAATCTGACTCAGTGCCTCACCAGCCATGAACCTCACCGCACGTCACTGCTATATACAGAAGCTGGGATTCCCATATTTGATCAAATTGCTGCTTTTCTGGAGCTGGGAAATTCAAGATTCAAAGGTTTTATTGTCATATGCACATAAGCTACAGTGTAGACATGGCAATGAAATTCTTCTGAGCTGAGCTCCTCCAACATATATAATAAAATACTAAAATAATAAATAGTGCAAAAAGTTCCCTCCTGGACTAGGGGAACGAAAGGGAAGAGACAAAAATATAAAATAACCGGGCGAGAGAAAAGAGGAGAAGACACTGATTTGTGAAGCCACAAGATGGTCTTTTAATAGACAAAAGAAAAAGAGGCTCGGCAGCCAATTTGCAAAACAAACTTAAGATACACTGGAGCGCATCTCCTAACAATTAACAAAAAAACACAGGTTAAACTAACAGGCCTCACACAGAGACACAGACACCATGCTGCACACATGCAGCCAGAGGAGAAGGAGAGGCCGGCTGCAGCCTTCCTCAGGTCCTTTATGGAGGCCCTGATTGGGGATTGGGAGCACCTGAGGGAGAGGCTGCACCTGGAGGGAGACAATCAGGGGGAGGGAGAGAGAGAGAGAGACACACACACACACACACACACACACACACACACACACACACACACACACACACACACACACACACACACACACACACACACACACACACCCAAGCACCCACTACGGCACGTAACCCTCCCCCCATAAAATCAAACTACTGTTTGAACACACAAGGCAGTCACCAAAACACACACATTACACAGCTCCCAAGCAGCCAACATGGGAGCGACACATGGAGAACACACATCACTCACTGAACACACATCTACACGGCTCTGAGCCAGGTCCACAGCTTCAGAGACGGGAACACCCACCTCCACAGCACTGTTACAGACGGACGCAGAACTTAATGAAAAATCACCACTCTGTCGCATTGCAACTGGGTGCTGGTCTTTTAGTTTTACCATAGACTGCTTGGAAGCTGCCACCTGCTTCTTCCAAGCTACACACTCTGCCACTAAATGACCAGGGTCAAGACAAAAGAAACACAATCTGTTAGTCTTGGGACCTGGAAGAGAAACAGAATGAGCACGTCTGACACGTCTGACACGAGCTCTACAGTAAGCTACACGATGAGGAGAATTACACTGAGCCACAACACCACTATACGTTAGCACCAGCTCATCCGCCATAGTGGCGGCCTGCTGCAAGGAGGTTATTTTTCGTTCATTGAAATGAACAACAGTAGGTTCTGGTACACAGTTTTTAAACTCCTCCAGCACTATGAGATCACAAACTGAAGTTAAGTCGTCAGCCTTTGACGCCTTACGCCAGGGCTATGCATTTAGTTTGGAATGGGGCCGGTTGATGAAAATGTTCCAAAGCAAGGGGCCGGGAAAAAGATGGCTTGAAATATGAGCAATCATATTAAGAGCTTCAGATACAGTAAATACTACAACAGCATAGTGGAGTGCATATATTGTGTTTAATTCAATCAAACAACATAGCGCCAAGGCCTTTCTAGATCTAAATGGCAAGTTCAGAACTCAGTAGGCCTACATGTGAAGCTGATTTAACCATCAACATCATTTCATTTGATTTAATTTAGGTGAAATGATCTAATCATTCACGCAGAGATGCAATAAATGACAGGAGTTGTCACGACAGTAGCTAGTAGGTGGGTTCGAAACCCGAGCCCGCCGAAGTTTTCAGGCAATATCTTCCCCTCTATCTCTCAATGTAACTCCCTCTCTGGAATAAAGGCACTCTGGCCCAGAAGAAAAAAATCTTTAAAAAAATAAAATCAAAATGTGATAACTCTTTAACATTATACTCAAAGGGCCAGTAAATATCACCCCGGGGCCGGATTTGGCCCGCGGGCCGCCAATTGAATAGCCCTGCCTTACGCCATCCGTTGAATAGCTTTCTCTTCTCCATTGCAAAGTCTACAAAAGTTTGGCCAGGTGTTTCTTTAGGCCACGAAAATGCTGTCTATAAGCCTCAGGCACAAGCTCATACACTTTGAGAATAGCGCATTTAACCTTTTCGTACACAATACTATCTTCAACAGGAAGAGAAGAGCAAACCATCTGAGCCTTACCAACTAACTTGCACTGTAACAGTAAGGCCCACACATCTTTGGGCCAGTGCAAAGCAGCAGCAATGCGCTCAAACACAACAAAGTATGACTCAACTTCAGACTCGCGAAATACTGGAACCAGCTGAATATTGTTACCAACATCAAAAGCAGCATCAGAACCTGACAATGGTTGTGCACCCGAAGAGGATCCCACTGAACCTGTCTGCAGCTCTAGCTGACGCATCCTGAAAGCTGTGTCTGCATCCAACTTCCTGATCTCCAGCTCCCTCCTGAGCTGAAACTCTCGCTCACGCTCCTCCTTCTCCCACTGTAGACGAGCTAGCCTCACTTTCAACCTGGCATCTAATTTAGAACCAGTATGAGAGGACTCACTCAACACAAGGGAGGCCATACTAAACACAAACTTATTTTCAACACTCACACTACTGCACTAGTCCACCAGACTTACAGCTAACCACGTATAGCAACCCAGTCTCACGGCATTTCGTGTTATAGTCACGAAATTAATGTAATCTATTGATTCGTGTTCACCAACACGATTTTCACCTTTTTTTCGTGTCACACAGAACGATTTTAAATGCAATGTATTTCTATTGGTAGTATGTTTCGTGCCTGAAACACGTCTTTTTGTCCGGTCGGGTCTTGGAAGACCAGAAGCTGTGTGGTTCATAAAAACATGTTCTTACTCAATATCTTACCCTAAGCCTAACCCTTTTATTTTAAATTGTATAATGTCTGATTTTTTTTGCCGTCTGCGAGGAAAAGAAATGTCTCAGAGCCTCAGAATACTGACATCTGTATTTTATGTCATCTTTTTTTCCTTCTAATTTGTTATTATTTGGTGCAGGCACGAAACATACTACCAATAGAAATACATTGCTTCTAAAATCGTTCTGTGTCAGAATACTGAAATCTGTATTTTTTTAAATGTCTTTTTCCTTCTAATTTGTTATTATTTACATTGCTTTTAAAATCGTTCTGTGTGACACGAAAAAAATGACGAAATCGTGTTGGTGAACACGAATCAATAGATTAATTTCGTGACTATAACACGAAATGCCGTGAGACTGTGTTGCATATAGCTTACTTGCAACTACTCACCAGCTACAATTAAACCACCTCACTCAACAACAGGCAAATATATCTGATGCCAGATGCTACACAAGCATTGACTCTTTCAAATAACAAGCTTCCCCAGATCCTGCCTACCACAAACTTACCTAACTATCCTCTGGAGCGTGCCGGGCTCGAGGCGACTTTAAACGCCTGCCCCCTACTTTGTGAGTTCCCTGACACACCGGGGGATGCATATTTATGTATAAAAGACATCAAAAAGTGCATTTTGCATAATAGGGGACCTTTAATATATCAATAACATATAATCAAGACTCTACCACGAAGTTCCCAACATGGTAGAATCACTATCTCTACTTAGGTAACATTAAGCTGTCTTTGGCTCTTTTCTGCTGTAACTAATGTAATGGCGCGTTTCCACTACACGGCCTCGCTCGGTATGGCTAGGCCTCGTTAGGCCTTGTTAGGACTGGCTCACTTTATGCTGCGTTTCCATTACAGTTTAGGAACTGGGGTAGTAACTATAGTAACGCAGTGTAGGCCGAGCCGTGACGTCATCTTCAATGAGAACCCCAGAAAAACAACATCAGCCGTTAGCTGTTAGCACTCAGAGCTCACAGCTCCTCATATCTGTTCAGAAACTAGACAAAAGTGAAACAAGTACAAACCACAGACTGCCTGTGTCATGGTGAATACAGTCGCTGGTTTATTTATGTCTGTATAGGCCGTTGTTGTGAGTGTGGACGGTCGGAACATATACTGCGTTAGCTTAGCCGATCTCCATTCAGAAAACACGCATTTTAAAAGGTTTTTCGCCTGCCGTCTGTCTGCAGACTTGACAAAGCATTAATTCATGGTTTTGACTAACCGGTATCAGTATGTTGTTACTTCGGCATCATTTTGAAACGTGTATTACAATTAAATCACGGTCAAATATGTTCATCTTGTTGTAGTTGTAGCCCCCTTGCCAGCGATTCTCTCTCTAGTTTAGCATACTCAGCCCGACTCAGCCTGGTTGTTCCTGGCCCTAGAAACACGATTTTATGGGGCCAGAAAAATTGTGAATTAGGACCCGCTAGCCGGTACTACGCCAAGTGGAAACGCAACCAAAGACGGGCCGCTGACGTCACAGCTCTCTTAAACGGGGCTCCGCGCTGCAGTGGAAACGCGCCATCAATGTCACCTCTGTGGGACGAATAGTATTCTGATTCTGATTCTATCGCTCTGCTTTGAATCAGATCAATACGCCTCACCTGGAAAAAGACATCCATTCAAAAAAGCCCTTGCCTTTTCCTCAATAAGCCTCAACAGCATCAGGCCTGTTTGGAGTGAGACAGCGGCTATTGTTGAAAAAAAGACAGCCCATAATGACGGGGGAAATGGAACCAAACGCACTAAATGTCACACTCAGTCTCTGGGGCGTTTACACAAAGCTGACCAGTTGGTGGAAACTGTTTAGAAACCGAGACAGTCCGACAGAGATGGGACGAGAACGACGGAAATAAGAGCTCGATAGAAGATAGGATAAGATAAGATAAGACCTTATTAATCCCCGTGGGGAAATTCAGTAGTTTAACAGCAACAGGGTGAGGATGAAGGACAGCCCAGATTCACACAGATTGATACAATTAAGGATAAAATCAAAGATAACAATTACAAATGATAAAATAACTATGAAATAAAAAATGAATTAAAATGAACATATATACATATTTGTGTGTGAAAACAGTGTGTATTTTATGTCCAAGAGTGGATGTATGCGCGTGCCTGTATTGTGGTGTGTGTGTGTGTGTGTGTGTGTGTGTGTGTGTGTGTGTGTGTGTGTGTGTGTGTGTGTGTGTGTGTGTGTGTGTGTGTGTGTGTGTGTGTGTGTGTGTGTGTGTGTGTGTGTGTGTGTGTGTGTGTGTGTCCCAAATCTCCCCGGAGCCTCTAATTCACAGTGACCCCTCCATTGTTAGGGAGCAGATGAGCTGGGTCTGATTGAATGGAGTCCACTGGAGCTGTCTCTCTGTTTTCTACACTATTCCCCTGGCTGTCTGCCTTCATTTTCATCCCGGAGCATTGTTAGAGCAGAGGTGCCCGGAAAAGATGCACACACACACACACATACACACACATCCATACACACACATCCATACACAGAGCCTAAAGGCAAAGAAAGGGGGCAGAGAGAGAGGGGTCTTTCTTTATTGCTCTGATCAAAACACACATCCATCCTATATCCTTCCCTTTCTCTCTCTCCTCTCCCTCTATTACTCTCTGTTTATTAAATCATTCCCTTCCTATTTCAGCTGGATTCATCCACGGGTATTACCTTGACTGAGTATGAACCACACACACACTGACACACACACACACACACATTTGTACATATTTCTCGCCTCCTTTTCTTTGAGATGAATCAGATGGAAGTAGGGTTGTATAAAACAAGAGTTGACCTTGGAGACCGCCATACGACACGGTCGAATGAGACATGTTTCCACGCTTTCTACACATACTCAATCCATGCTGATGCAATAAGACCAGGAATAAAGTTAGTAGAGAATTGTTATACTATACAAACTTAAACAGTGTCAAATTGATAAACAAAAATATTACAAATGATATATACTGTGTATAGACTGTGCTGTTACCATTCTTGGGGCAGGACTCTCTCCGAAAAGGGGTGGGAAGAAGTTTACACTTATTTAAACCCGTCCCTTCTCCCCAAAACTAAATTATTAACATATATATATTTTGTTGTTTTGCTTAAAATAATACATTTGTTAAGGTTTCTTAGGTTGAAGGCAGGAGAGGATGGGAGGAGATTCTCTGGATCTTTCTAAGGAAATGGGTCAAAGAACTGGAATTAGACTCGGCGAGTACTTCAAGTCAGCGCTTCTGGATGTTTCTTGCAAATCGACAGGGTGTCTTTTGTGAAAGTTAAAACGAGAGCAGAGGAGAGAGCAGAGAGGTTGCTGAGGAGGCAGAAAATAGTACTCGAGGGTCTCAGCCGCTGCGTTTGAGGAATTCAGTAATCCAATTACCTCGTAGAGAACATATACTACTTTAGGGTACAGCCCTGTTTGTGAGCACACACACACACACACACACACACACACACACTAAACACAACACTTCAAAGACGCGAGGTTCCCAATGCGAGATAATGGTACACATGCTCCCTGTGCTGTTTTAAATGCATGCATTATCTCAGTTCAAACGCAGAGACATAAGGAATTCAGTGTTTGATCAAAGATTGCCGTAGATGGGGTCAAATAAGCCCATTAGTGTCTAAAAAAGTAACACAATCTGCAAACTGTACACCCTTCAAGTGCTATAAAGGAATATTTAATGTAGGAGAATTGATATTCGACAAATCAAATGCATAAGTTATGTCATTTTCAATTACTTTAGAGAAGTTAGAAATCAGCTGCATGAAAAATAGATTAAGTTAAAGTAGTTATCCAACTTTTTTTCGACGCTCATGCCAGCATTTTTTATTGAAAGTCAATTTAAAATAACTTAAATATCCAACTGCACCTCAAACCAGACCAAGATACTATAATATTGATTGATGACAGCTATGCGTTGGTCTACTTCTACGCTATAATATGTGTTCAAGTCTGACAATATCTGACTAGTTAGCTACCATTCAATTACTTTCTCCAGAAATAATGGAGTGCTGTGATATATTATGTCACGACAGCTACATATTTTCCCACTCGAGATAATTGAGATAAGTGCCAGTGTTTCAACGTCTGATAATCACAGCTGTCAGTCAAACACAAGCTAACATATAGACGAGCTCCTCAGGGTTTGATTGACACCATGAAGGCAGATTTCATGGTTCTGTTAACTAATACAGTTGACTTCAATTGATCCGGTATCATCGTATGATTTACAGTCATTTTGAGGACTTCAAAAAAAAACTTAAAGGTGGAAACTCTTTGAAATGTAATTTAAAGTGGACCTATCATGCTATATTTGAATAATATAGTGTAGGACCATACCTATATAAGGCATATTTATACTTTTTTTTTTTCAAAATACCAAACAGATCATGCATTTTAGCCATGCCTCATTTTGCTCAATTTGACAATTTCTAGCTCTGTTTTAGCAAGGGCAGATTCTGTGAGAACAGCACCACCTAGAGGCCTGGCATATGTACTACAGCGTCTCCAGCGCTTTCGAACGGCAATGGCCGTGGCTGTCTCCTCCTGATTGGTGGAGTTGGCCCAATAGCCGTAGCGCCACCGTCCTGACGTCAGGACAGTGTTCAAATCTGGATCAGTTTTTATCAGATCCGTTGCAGCCCCTTTTTTAGAGATTTGGGTATGGAGGAAAATAGAGAGGGTTGTGTTTTCTGACACTTGGTGAGTTCCCTGGAACACCGGGGACACATATTCATGTAGAAAAGACGTACAAAAGTGCATTTTGCATGATAGGTCCCCTTTAAAAAAGAGAAAGTTTGCAGGACTGGGACGATGTTTTGAGGGTTCGTTATTTGATGAGCTTTAAATGAAGTTTTAATCTCATCAAACAATTTTGTATTTGAGCTGCAGCACAGCAGGGCAAAACGTTATTTTGGAAATGTGCAGAGATGTTTACTTTTGGTACTTTCACTATATTTTGATGATCATACTTTTCTACTTTTACTTGAGGAACATTTTGAATGCAGGACTTTAACTGAAACAGTAAGAGTATTCCTACACTCTGGTACTTCTACTTTTACTCTAGTACAAGATCTGAGTACTTCTACTTTTACTCAAGTACAAGATCTGAGTACTTCTACTTTTACTCAAGTACAAGATCTGAGTACTTCTACTTCTACTAAAGGGTCAAACACATACAATGGAACATAAAGCCCCTCCATGTATCCAATATATATTGTGATATCAGACTTAATGATCGTTATTGACTGTCAGTAATGAGCGTTCAGCAGCATGTTATATAAACACACCACCAACCTGACCAGATGCTCCATAGGCTGAAGACCAGCTGCTGCCAGGATTATCCCACTGCCCACAACACACACACACACACACACACACACACACACACACACACACACACACACACACACACACACTTCTTGAGCGACACATGCTGCCCTCCACTCAAATCACATACATGCAGAATTAAGAGAGGTGTCCGATGTGACTAATCTTATCACTGAGGACAGATCGGAGCATTGTGGAGGCATCTGTCACACCTAAATAAATCATTTCCCTGAGTCATACGCAGTGATATTGACTAGAAGAGTGTGTGCACGCAGGCGGTCGATAAAAAATGTCATTGATTGATCTCATATGCTCCTGAATCACTAAAGGGCCCAAAACATATGCAGATACACACCAACGCACGGACAGAAGATATGCACGGGCAGATGTAGAGTCAATTGGTTTTGACCGTATGATGCTGTCAAACCTTTTATTCTAATCCTCATCATCACATTATGATGAGGACCTTGTTGTTTCTGAACATCCTCTAACCCCAGGGGGCTCGGCTCAATCTACATCTCTCTGAATGTTAGCGTTATCCACCATGGGTCCT
>NW_022987607.1:2103482-2105982 GCF_902827165.1 Trematomus bernacchii
AGTAGTAGTAGTAGTAGTAGTATTAATAGTAATAGTAGTAGTAGTAATAGTAGTAGTAGTAGTAGTAGTAGTAATAGTAGTAATAGTAGTAGTAGTATTAGTAGTAATAGTAGTAGTAGTAGTAGTAGTAGTAGTAGTAATAGTAGTAGTAATAGTAATAGTAGTAGTAGTAGTAGTAATAGTAATAGTAGTAGTAGTAGTAGTAATAGTAATAGTAATAGTAGTAGTAGTAGTAGTAATAGTAGTAGTAGTATTAGTAGTAATAGTAGTAGTAGTAGTAGTAGTAGTAGTAGTAGTAGTAGTAGGAGTACTAGTAATAGTAGTAGTAATAGTAATAGTAGTAGTAGTATTAGTAGTAATAGTAGTAGTAGTAATAGTAGTAGTAGTAGTAATAGTAGTAGTAGTAGTAGTAGTAGTAGTAGTAATAGTAGTAGTAGTAGTATTATTATTAGTATTATTATTATTATTACTTTATCACATCCTGTTTATCTTTGAGTGTATTCCTCGTGGCATTTCACTCGTCCAAAAATAAATAAACGCCTTCTTCCTTGCATCGTTGCAGGAGCTTAGAACTTTAAAACCAAATGTCAAGTTTTATTTTCCGTTGACAGGCAATTTCACTTTTTAAAATTATAGCAGGGAGCCCAGAGGCAGAACATACTCATTACATTGACAGCTAAAACTCTTATTATTACCTATTTTGCACATTGGGGATATATTTTAACAAGTTCAATAAATCATCTCGTGGACGCTGAAACTGTCAGGGAATCAAAAAACCTTTTCACTCAAGACAGAACCAAAGATATAACAAAATAGAAACACAGACACACTGCTGATTGAAGGAATTATTGGTAATACTTTATATTAAAAAGGTACACAAATTCACCATCAACTAGTTGTTAATTAACATGCATATTAGCATGGCTCTTTATTAGTCAATATAAAACACTTATTAATGCCTTATTCTACATGACCATATTCTACAAGTACTAGGCCCATAGTGAGCAGAGCATATTAAGACCAAAACTCATGTACACCAACTTCCTTACTTGCAATAAATAAGCACTAATTAGAGGGTTATTGAGGAAAAACTCTCAACTAATGGCCTATTACTTGTAGAATATGGTCATGTAGAATAAGGCATTAATAAGTGTTTTATAATGACTAATAAAGAGCCAATATACTGCTAATATGCATGTTAATGAACTAGTTGATGGTGAATTTGTGTACCTTAAAATAAAGTGTTACCGAATTATTATATTGTTGTACAACAGTATAAGAGCCAAGTGCGTCAAGTCCGCCAAGAGTATATGTTTCTGTCTAAAGAATAACAGAATCTCACAGGTTTCATACACTTCTTTTTAGTTAAACTCTCGCTACCCTCTAGTTAGGTATCATTTGGTATGAAAAACAAGTCAAAAAGTGATACCAACACAACTGTTAGGAGCGATTTCTGTAGAAAAGTATTTGTTAATCAAGCTGGAAACTGAATCTGGACCCATGAGATAGAAGTTCTCCTCATCTCCATTTATTGGTAGCAGCTCCATTTGTCACACCTCATCACCCCTTATTTCGCTCATTTTCCACTTTATCCAAAATACCCCTCCCCCACTATGGTACCATCTGCCAGGGGGTCCCCTAGATTGGGTTTTTGTAAACGGATACCCAAACTAAAAGGTCTCATTCCCTACATTTCTGTTATTGTAGGGTTTCGATCGGACCTCTTTACACCCAAGTGTTACGGTTTTGTATTTATGTTTTCATTTTCCACCTTTGTTTTGAAATGTTTTCCTCCTTGTGTCTTCTCTGTTCCTTCTTCCTGTGTTTGCCTTCCTGTCGTTAGTTTTCCGGGTGTGTCTGATTGTCTGATTGTGTTCACCTGTTGCCCTTGTGTTTCTGCCTCCCTTACCCCAGCTGTGTCTTGTCTTGTGATTACCCCTCTCTGTATTTAGTCTTGTCTTCCCCTGTGTGCCTTGTCGGTTCATTGTCTCTCCTGTCTCCCTCCATGTTGGTCACGGTCAGTTTTTGTACTACCTATGTGTTTCATGCCATGTTTTTGTTCGGCTTTTAAAATAAAGCTCGCTTTTTGTTTCTAGACCTTTTTACCTTTTTTTGTAGTCTGCATTTGGGTCCTACCCTTTCCACGCATCCTAACACCAAGGAAGCAGAGAATCTAAAAAGTGTTTTCAGACTGGGAGGAAATGTGCTTGAAAATGCAAAAAAGTGACAAATATACTGAATTAGCTATGAGGCGCCAAAAAGAACATAAAAGGGCTTAGACTGGGACCTTTTCTGATTGTAAACGGTTTCAAGCTTGATCATCATTCCTCAGTCAGTAAGGACAACGTTTTAAGATTTGTATTTGTTGACTTCTCTGTCAAGCATCAATCTAGTTTAAACTAAATCAGATTGTTAGTCACAAAATGACTGCACTGAGTACAAAAACCCCCTCTTGTGTTTTCCTGGACTGAGTTTCCTCTCTAAACCGCAGAGAAACACA
>NW_022987607.1:2110982-2120982 GCF_902827165.1 Trematomus bernacchii
CTTCTGAAAATGAGCTGATCAGATTTTGGCCACTTTATGATGTCATCACGATGTTTTGTCTTGTGTAACCATTAGCCAATCAGCAACCAAGGTAACCCCCCCCCCCCACACCTTATCACCTGAATCTCCTCCTAGAGCACCATTGAGTTCTTTGTAACCAAATCTCTCTCAGAGGGGCGTGGGGAGGGGCTCCTTATTTTCATCTAAAGTAACAGACAGAGAATCAGCACTTTGGAAACAGGGCTGAAACAGAGGGGATTATGGGTAATGCTGCAATGATCTGTTTGGTGTTTCAGCCAATCAGAGACAGGTTCGTATATCTGAGACCTGGGATATATCGATGAACAACAGTATAATAGGGGACCTTTAAATGATCATTAACACGTTCAACTCAGAAGTTATCACTGTTATTAAGGAAGGTAACACCAGAGAGGATTCACAGCGAGGTTCACTGACACAATCCGGCTGTTTAAAACACATCAGAAGCTCTGAGAGCAAAGTGGAGAGGTGGAAATGAGGTGACAATAAGCAGTTTTATAATTGAACCATTCTGATAGTGTTTTGTGTGAGGATATTCATCATCACGTTTGTAAGACTTACGTTTTCTGACGGTGGGGTCCGACACACATTTTCCAAAAAGCTTGCAGAGAGATGCTGTTTGATTCCACTTCATGATTTATCTAACAACAAACTCCGGTTTACTTTCTATAAAAAACGAGTTAATCCCAAATCCAAATATCACTTTTGTGATCAGCCAAAAATACTTAAAACTATATTTCAAATAATGTGATCTACTATATATAAACGTAATAATGTAGTGGGATAACTGTAGGCCTTCTAGTATCTAAGGTGAGATTATTTTGATAGCACCTTTCAACACAAGGCAATTCAAAGTGCTTCACAAAAATAAAACACATTAGAAACAATAAAAAGCAAAGATAATAAAACATGAATAACACAGGTACATGAATAAAATATGTGAATAGTTCAATTAAAAGCAGCGGCAAAAAGAAAAGTCTTCAGCCTAGATTTAAAAGTAGTCAGAGTTGCAGCGGACCTGCAGGTTTCTGGGAGTTTGTTCCAGATATTTGGAGCATAATAATAACATGTTTAGTTTATATTTAGGAAACAGACCCGTCCCAGAACACCTGAGAGATCTGGATCAGCGGTTTTCAAAGTGTGAAGCGCGTCTCCTTGGGGGGGCGCCAGAGAGCTTCAGGGGAGGCGCAGCGTGAGAAAAAAATTACGAGAAACAGTGAAATCTAGCTAGTTAACTTCAGCTAACTTTATGCGAGCGGCAACATGGATCGATTTGTAGTGAAGTTACCTAAAGTGAGAGAGGAGACAGAGTCTGGCAGAAAACGGAGCAAGTATGACGATTATTTGAAGCTAGGATTTTCATGGACCGGTCCTGGCAGGGGCGGACTGGCCACCTGTGTGTTCTGGAGAATCACAGAACGGCCGGTCGTCAGCGGGCCGTTGATGTCCGGCTCGGTTCGCTGACGGCCGGCACCGCCCTTAATTTTAATTGTAATAATACTTACTTTGATCAAAAGCAAGCAGCCAGAGGATGACCTGCGTTTATTCCTGTCTACATTGCATCCCTGCATCACCCGCCTGTGCGCATCAAAGACGCAGACTCATTGTTCCCACTAAAGTAGGGCTGAGTGTAATAAGGAGGCAAAGTTGACGTTCAGTGTGTTGCCGGGAGCAGATAAGGATTTATCCACCATGTTGAAAATGTTAAAAATGTTTTTAAAAAAATGTTTAAAACATAAAGATAAAAAGGTTTTAAAAAGTTGTTGAATGTTTTAAGGAGGTGACGCTACTCAGCCAATCAAATCGGTGCAGTCAGTGAGTCAGCACGATAGATTCCAACACACACACACACACACACACACACACACACACACACACACACACACACACACACACACACACACACACACACACACACACACACACACACACACACACACACACACACACACACACACACCACACACACACACACACACACACACACACACACACACACACACACACACACACACACACACACACACACACACACACACACACACACACACACACACAGATACGAGACAAGAAGAGAGAAACAGTCTGAGTCATTTCAAATGGCAGAAGGTAGACAGCGAAAACAGAGCATTTAATGACATGTTCTCTTACTGGACCTCTTTGAAGTGCAATTGAATACCCCTGCATTATAGCAACAACAACAACAACAATAATAATAATAATAATAATAATAATAATAATAATAGCAATAATAATTGGGAGGGGGGGCGCAGCTGTTCTTATGTTCTCTGAGGGGAGGCTCACCTTCCCACACTTTGAAAACCCCTGATCTAGACGGTTCATAATTTAGCAGGAGATCAGAATAAACCATTCAATGCTTTATTAACCAGCAGCAGTATTTAGAAATCACTTATTTGACAGGCAAGGGATCCATTATGAGACACACTCTAAAACAACACAGACACCAGACAAATCTCTCATAAAATGAGTCTAAAAACATGTAAAAACCACCAGTTCAAACATGAGCATTCCTCAAAGTTAATCAATGAATAGGCATCTGTGTGTTACTGCTGTGACTTGTTCGATAGCTGCAGGAATAAAAACGAGACAAATCCTTTTTTTAAAACGATATATCTCCTTAAGAACATGTCGAACATATTCAGACAAGAAATAGAAAAATGATCAGTATGAAACAAGTGGAAGTTAAAGCATTAGCGGCTATTTTCTCTTTGATTTCAAGTGAAGATAATGGTCTTTTTGCCCTGAAGACACTTAGAAATGTCACAGTAGGAACAGCAAAGGTGCAAATTATGAAATTAATGACGGCTGGATCTCATTTATCCGCTTCATTTCATGCTGGCTCACTTTCACACTGTGATGTCCTACTGGGAGACTTTAATAGAAAAGAGACATCATTAATGCTGTGAGGAATTCATACTCACACCACGGTCTGAGAGGGAGTGTTACTTTTTAAATTACAAGAACCAATGTACTTTAGCTAACACAGCTAACTTTGTCTTAATGCAACATGAGGAGAAATTTACTGAAGCTAATCAACGGGAATGTCAGGAGTTACTACTAAATTAAACTCTGTACTCTTCTGGGAATTGAAAAGAAAAGTGGTTTAAAGGACACCTATCATGCTATATTTGAACAATATATTGTAGGGCCATACCTATATAAAGTATATAAATATAGTTTTTTTTTCAAAATACCAAACAGATCCTGCATTTTAGCCATGCCTCATTTCGCTCCATTTGCTCTTTCCAGCCCTGTTTTTGCAGGGGGCTGATTCTGTGAGCTGCAGCTGACCACGCCCCCCTGCAGGAGAGGGGAGCGTGCTCTGAACAGCTGCTGAGCTGTCAGAAGAGGGGGGAGATCTCCGTCCTCCGTGTTTTATTATATTATTATATAGAGTCGTTATTCATTTGTTTTAAAGCTCAATAAATAACAAAGAAGACCTTTGACCGGCACTTTTAAAATTTTGTCCGGAAGATTTCAACTTTAACGGACATCTTGACCGGCAAAAAAAAACCTAACTGAAACTCTGCCGCACGGTCCCCTCGTTCCTTGGAAGAGGCGGAGAGGTGGGTGTTTGTCATCTGCTGGTGGACTAACCGGAGAGAATTACAGTGCTTGCCTCGACGGGGAGGGATTGCATTGAATTAAAGCAGCGGGAGCAAACGCTTGCCTCGGGGAGGGAGAAAAAAAGCCACAGCGGAGAATAAACAGAAGGGTAACCATGGCAACCATGCGCGGGAAGTCTTCTTCGCTGCTTTTGTGGCAGACTACAGCGCCACTTACAGGCCTGGCATATGTACTACAGAGTCTCCAGCGCTTTCGAGCGGCAATGGCCGGCCGTGGCCCAACCCCACATTCCCCTGATAGGTGGAGAGTTGGCCCAATAGCCGTAGCGCCACCGTCCTGACGTCAGGACAGTGTTCAAATCTGGATCAGTTTTTATCAGATCCGTTGCAGCCCCTTTTTTAGAGATTTGGGTATGGAGGAAAATAGAGAGGGTTGTGTTTTCTGACACTTGGTGAGTTCCCTGGAACACCGGGGACACATATTCATGTAGAAAAGACGTACAAAAGTGCATTTTGCATGATAGGTCCCCTTTAAAGGTCAAAGATGGGTTCGGGTAACAGTAAAACAGGGGGATGCTAAATGGATGAAAGAGAAAGGTGAAAGGAATATAAAAAGGTTAGGAAAGTGTCAAAATAACTATGATTTCACAGGAAGACTAGGGGTAGAGGAATGTGAGAATTTGGTGAGGGATATTGTCAAATATCTGGAACAAACTCCCAGAAACCTGCAGGTCCGCTGCAACTCTGACTACTTTTAAATCCAGGCTGAAGACTTTTCTTTTTGCCGCTGCTCACCAGTCCAAGTAATCACCACACATTATTTTGCACACGTAGCATAAAAAGCTAACATGTCATCAGTAAATAGCTTGAGCTAAATAGCAGACAGCTGGTGGGTAATGAGTAGTAGTCAAGGGTCTTCAAGTTAAACTTTTAAGCACATTAGATTATTGTTGTAAGCTTAAGTTAACTTAATACTACGTTAAGTTCAATTATCTGGTCTAAAGAGCTGGGAGACATACTGTAGGACTGACCATGAGATATTCTTTAAAGAGAAACTAACCAACTGAAGAATGAAACAACAAGAAAACGACATCATTGTGTCTTTATTTAATTAAGCAATATGAGGTATAGTTTCTCTGAACATCAGCAGGAGAGGACTCTTTAAAGTAGAGACACTACATACTGATATACACCTGAACATCAGCAGGAGAGGACTCTTTAAAGTAGAGACACTACATACTGATATACACCTGAACATCAGCAGGAGAGGACTCTTTAAAGTAGAGACACTACATACTGATATACACCTGAACACCAGCAGGAGAGGACTCTTTAAAGTAGAGACACTACATACTGATATACACCTGAACATCAGCAGGAGAGGACTCTTTAAAGTAGAGACACTACATACTGATATACACCTGAACATCAGCAGGAGAGGACTCTTTAAAGTAGAGACACTACATACTGATATACACCTGAACATCAGCAGGAGAGGACTCTTTAAAGTAGAGACACTACATACTGATATACACCTGAACACCAGCAGGAGAGGACTCTTTAAAGTAGAGACACTACATACTGATATACACCTGAACATCAGCAGGAGAGGACTCTTTAAAGTAGAGACACTACATACTGATATACACCTGAACATCAGCAGGAGAGGACTCTTTAAAGTAGAGACACTACATACTGATATACACCTGAACATCAGCAGGAGAGGACTCTTTAAAGTAGAGACACTACATACTGATATACACCTGAACATCAGCAGGAGAGGACTCTTTAAAGTAGAGACACTACATACTGATATACACCTGAACATCAGCAGGAGAGGACTCTTTAAAGTAGAGACACTACATACTGATATACACCTGAACATCAGCAGGAGAGGACTCTTTAAAGTAGAGGCACTACATACTGATATACACCTGAACATCAGCAGGAGAGGACTCTTTAAAGTAGAGACACTACATACTGATATACACCTGAACATCAGCAGGAGAGGACTCTTTAAAGTAGAGACACTACATACTGACATACACCTGGACATCAGCAGGAGAGGACTCTTTAAAGTAGAGACAATACATACTGATATACACCTGAACATCAGCAGGAGAGGACTCTTTAAAGTAGAGACACTCTTTTAAAGGTTGTACGATCTAAAACTTGCACTCATATTTGACAAAGGACACCTTGGCTGTTCCCTCTGCAAGCATCGTCACTTCCTTCACTTTCTGATCCCCTCCTCGCTTGCTCTCAATGTACAAAGTGAGCAGATCTGCAGTGGTGCCAGGATGCAGATTCTCCACCAAGAGCGAGTCCGTTTGCTCAATCTGTTCAAGAGTTACGACGGCACCGTCGAGTTTAAAGTAGAGACACTACATACAAATAAGGACCTGGAAATGAAAACATGGCCCCTTTAACCGGCAGATGTGAGACGCATTCTCAAATTGCATTTACATGATGTAAAAAGGGTTAGTGCATGTTTTTCCATCCCATTTGCCTTCCAACATGTCTCCATGTCTAATTCAATGTTGTTACAATCCAGAATGACACAATGAACTCAACACTCAGTTTAGATCCAGCTGAGGCCAAGTTTATCTTCTCTGAGAAAACACAGAAACAAACTCCCAGACATAAATAAACAAAGACACTTAAAGCGAGCTGAATTTATACAACAGAACACAAATATTCAGAGCGCTTTTCCCCTCCAGGCTATACACTTTTTGGGGTCAAAGCGGGGTCTGTTAAGTTCTCTGATAAACATTCCTTGCAATCTACTTATTTATAGAAATAGTTATCACCGCAATAAACAGTATTTAATTTTGTCTTAATGCACATTATTTCATTTCATATTCTGTTCTTGTACATGTCATATTATATTTACATGTTTATAGACTTCTTGCACTATTTTTTATTTTTGTATTTTATTATATATGCAGAGGTGGGAAGTAGTGCAGTACAAATACTTTGTTACTGTACTTAAGTACATGTTTCTGGTATCAGTACTTTACTCCACTACTTATTTTTCTGACGACTTTTTACTTTGACTTCTTACATGTTGAACACAAATACCTGTACTTTCTACTTCTTACATTTTGAACCCAAATACCTGTACTTTCTACTTCTTACATGTTGAACCCAAATACCTGTACTTTCTACTTCTTACATGTTGAACCCAAATACCTGTACTTTCTACTTCTTACATGTTGAACCCAAATACCTGTACTTTCTACTTCTTACATGTTGAACACAAATACCTGTACTTTCTACTTCTTACATGTTGAACACAAATACCTGTACTTTCTACTTCTTACATGTTGAACACAAATACCTGTACTTTCTACTTCTTACATGTTGAACACAAATACCTGTACTTTCTACTTCTTACATGTTGAATACAAATACCTGTACTTTCTACTTCTTACATGTTGAACACAAATACCTGTACTTTCTACTTCTTACATGTTGAACACAAATACCTGTACTTTCTACTTCTTACATGTTGAACACAAATACCTGTACTTTCTACTTCTTACATGTTGAACCCAAATACCTGTACTTTCTACTTCTCACATTTCCCAAACAGGCTGGTTCCTTTAGTTTGAATGTGTGTTTGGTGGCGTGATCATTATTATTTAGAGTCATTGCGTGCCTATTGATTTGAACACGATCCGTGTATCCATCATTTCCTGGTCTTCTCTAAAGAAGAGGGACCAATGAAAACGTTGTCATGTTGCCGTTGTTCAGCATGGAAACATTCATTAGCTAACAATGACATTATTGTTCTATTAATATAAAGGGAGGTCAGGTACTCTTTAAAACAGCTGCTAGTTATGGGTACTTTTTACTGAAGTACATTTCAAAGCCCTCTTTACTTTTACTTGAGTAAAGAAGTTTAGTCAGTACTTCTACTTTTACCATTTTAAACACGAGTATCTGTACTTCTACTTGAGTAAAGGATGTGTGTACTTTTGCCCTCTCTGTATATATGTTGCATTGTTGGAGGAGCTCAGGTCAGAAGAATTTAATTGCCATTTCTACACTGTAGCTTATGTGCATATGACAATAAAACCTTTGAATTGAATTGGCCTCCTGATGAGTTTGTATCCTGAAGCGACCTTGGCTCTGTCTCTGATCCTGTGTTGTGTCTCTCTGCTCAACACGGCCCTGGGCTGAGCTATATTTGCTATATTTGAGCTTTGTTTTCTATCTGCAGGCCGACCTTTAGACCCTCTGCTCTGATTCATACGGGGCCCGGACATTCATTCTGCACGAAAAGAGCCAGATACCTCAGATAGGATGAAAGCGCTTGTATCTTTCAGTAGAAAGGAGGGTGAGGAAGCTCGAGGTTTAAAACTGCATTAGTTGGAAAGAGAAATGTTAAAGTGTGTTTTCACAGTGCAAGCAGGGCCAAGTGTTGATTAAACACGCTCAGGAATAAGAGACAGCGCTGATAAGAGCCTTACACACACACACACACACACACACACACACACACACACACACACACACACACAACACACACACACACACACACACACACACACACACACACACACACACACACACACACACACACACACACACACACACACACACACACACACACACACGTCTGCAGCACTTACACTGTTTTCATGCCAAGAAATCACAAATGATATCTCTCTGACTCTCAGGGTCGCAGAGAGTCTTTGTCGAGGCCAAGAAAGTTCAACCAGAATTCAGCGAGGAACAACAGACGAGGCTGATTAACCCCCGACAACTTTATCCAAGCAAGGACACAAAGCTTTCTTCAAATGCAAGTGCTTTTGTTAAACGAATCTTGACAATACAGACGAAGAATACGCAACAGAACGGCAGAGAATTCATAGAAAATGCGTCTGCTGAGAGAGGGAGTAAAGGGCAGTAAGGTATTGAGAAGTGTTCAATCTTTGATGAATCCTAACAATGCTTCACTTTCACTCGAGTCGCATTAATGTAAACGTCCTCCACTAGGACAGCTCCAACAATGGCTGCCTGTGTTTTGTGTTAGATAAATGCTCTTCTCCTCGCGTCCATTTGGCCTTCAAGTGTATTCCTCACAATTCACCCGGGTGCTCAGCGTCTCTTTCTAGAGATGGCAAAAGTACACACATCCTTTTCTAAAGTAGAAGTACAGATACTCGTGTTTAAAAATACTCTGGTAAAAGTAGAAGTACTGACTAAACTTCTTTACTCAAGTAAAAGTAAAGAGGGCTTTGAAATGTACTTCAGTAAAAAGTAAATAATGATCACGCCACCAAACACACATTCAAACTAAAGGAACCAGCCTGTGTTCAAAATGTAAGAAGTAGAAAGTACAGGTATTTGTGTTCAACATGTAAGAAGTAGAAAGTACAGGTATTTGTGTTCAACATGTAAGAAGTAGAAAGTACAGGTATTTGTGTTCAAAATGTAAGAAGTAGAAAGTACAGGTATTTGTGTTCAACATGTAAGAAGTAGAAAGTACAGGTATTTGTGTTCAACATGTAAGAAGTAGAAAGTACAGGTATTTGTGTTCAAAATGTAAGAAGTAGAAAGTACAGGTATTTGTGTTCAACATGTGAGAAGTAGAAAGTACAGGTATTTGTGTTCAAAATGTAAGAAGTAGAAAGTACAGGTATTTGGGTTCAACATGTAAGAAGTAGAAAGTACAGGTATTTGAGTTCAAAATGTAAGAAGTAGAAAGTACAGGTATTTGTGTTCAAAATGTAAGAAGTAGAAAGTACAGGTATTTGTGTTCAAAATGTAAGAAGTAGAAAGTACAGGTATTTGAGTTCAAAATGTAAGAAGTAGAAAGTACAGGTATTTGTGTTCAAAATGTAAGAAGTAGAAAGTACAGGTATTTGAGTTCAAAATGTAAGAAGTAGAAAGTACAGGTATTTGTGTTCAACATGTAAGAAGTAGAAAGTACAGGTATTTGTGTTCAACATGTAAGAAGTAGAAAGTACAGGTATTTGTGTTCAACATGTAAGAAGTAGAAAGTACAGGTATTTGTGTTCAACATGTAAGAAGTAGAAAGTACAGGTATTTGGGTTCAAAATGTAAGAAGTAGAAAGTACAGGTATTTGTGTTCAACATGTAAGAAGTAGAAAGTAAAAAGTCGTCAGAAAGATAAGTAGTGGAGTAAAGTGCTGAAATCTCCATATATCTGTTTGCAGTCTTCCATTGAGAGTGGAAACATTTAGACTAAGTTCAAAAGTAAATACTGCTGAAGGGCTTTTAGTGAAGAACTTAGAAACAAGAGGTTGTAGAGGATGCTGTGTTTACTCTCTACATTATTGCTTCTACCTAATTGTAACCTTGAGTGTATCTCTGTTTAAAAAGCAAACTGAGCTTGACTGCTT
>NW_022987607.1:2125982-2135982 GCF_902827165.1 Trematomus bernacchii
ATAATTCAGGCAGGACAACAAGACTCACCCCATCTCAGGTCTTAACCCCCCTGCGGTGCCTCATCCCTCACACACACACACACACACACGATACTGTATTCACGCGTTGCTGCAAAGGGGAGAAAACCCGTCCAAGGACACATAACGCTACTAAATATTCCATTGTGCGGAATTGCATGTTTCCTTTATTCAAAAGAAAGAGAGTGCTCATTACTGAAAAGCATAATGATGATGAAAAACAGATTGGGAGGCATAAGGGAAAAGCCATAATTACATCAAAGGACTCAAGAACAGAAATCTACTTTTCACACACACACACACACACACACACACACACACACACACACACACACACCCGTTAGAACTGCATATTCGATTGTATCGCTAATCTTTGATTCAGTCGCAGAGTGATTTTCTGTGTTTTTGGACACTTTTTCAGAAGAGATGTGATTTATATTAAATGTCACTCGCCTCCGTTGACCAGTTCTAAAACCTATAATCAATAACGGGATCTAATGCATGTTATTTTTCTTAATTAGGAATATAAAATGATTAGTTTCAGGTCATTACTGTCGTCAATCCACTTTGTATACCCTGTTCATCCTATAGGGTCAGCATGCACTTGGCCAAAGAGCCTAACATGCTTACTCCAAGCAGTAAACACAACACTATAATATTATCACCTTTTAAGGCAAACCTTATTTTTGGGTTATATTCGCTATACTTTTCGCTCTGTTTTTGGTCTCCTCCAACAAATATCCGGCTCTTTAGCGGTTAAAAGCTCCAATATGTTCACCAGGGAGTCTCTAACTTCGTCTTTCGACCAGAAACAGAAGATGTGTAGGCCTTAAATCCAAAAACAAAGAGCTGGAAGATCCCAAAAAGCAAAAAGAATATGTTTTGCCAAAAGGAGTTTAATTTTGTGATAAACTCAAACTAACTAATCTTGACTTGAACTTAAAAATCCGGCTTCACGAGACCTAAGTAGCGCCAAGAGGTCAACCAAGGGCTTTCCTTCAGTGTACCACATGTAGACATGAAAGCATGACAGGAAATGTATAGTTTTTGTGTGAAATTGTGGTTGTTTTTGGCAAAAATGGGCAAAGTTGGTGAAAGGTCAACCATGTTAATTTATACGGCTTTCCTGTCGTGCTTTTTGGGGGCGTAGAATGGCGGTAAAAGCACGTAGAAAGCTGACGTTTCAGTTGTGAGGAGAAGAGTACATGTCGATGGAGCATGGTGAAAATTGTGCACTTGGGTTATTCTGTTGATTTTCTATGAATTTTTGAAAGGCGCTCCCAGGCCAGCGAAGAGATATAATCCCTCCACCTGGTCCTAGGTCTACCCCTCGGTCTCTTCCCAGCTGGACGTGCCTGGAACACCTCCCTAGAGAGGAGCCCAGGTGGCATCCTTACTAGGTGCCCGAACCACCTCAACTGGCTCCTTTCTACGCGAAGGAGGAGCGGTTCAACTCTGAGTCCCTCCCGGATGACTGAACTTCTCACCTTATCCCTAAGGGAGACGCCAGACACCCTGCGGAGAAAACCCATCTCGGCCGCTTGTATCCCGTGTTCTTTACCGTTTATATTTATTACTTTGTGTTTCCCAAGGTCTACAATCACATCCGGCTCAAATTAACTTTGGCAAACTTTCATTTTTAAACATATTTTCTCCAGCTGCATCCTTTTAATAATCCCCGTGAGAGGATGACTACCACAGTGGTGCAATTAATACGTACAGATTTAGAGGCAATTATATATATTTATGATATAATTGGCGTTTCTGCAAGTCAGTAAAACTTAAGTTGAGAACAGCATGTGCACTAAGTGTTTTAACCTGCTAACTGCACCATAAATAACCCTAAAAAACCAAGCAAACATTAGTTATGGGATGTATTTACTGATGGTGCTTCCAAAAACTGATGTTTTCCAGAAGTAGGCCACAGTTCGACCTACAATTCATTATCCAACCAAGCTCTTAATAACGTTAAATCTGCTACTTTTGATAATGATTTGGCAAAAACCGAGTGGCCATTTCGGGTAAATTCACTTAAGCTGGCGATAGAACTGAGAAGCTGTGAGTCTAATTAACAATAGTGAGATTCAACAGACTTGAAAATAAATCTCTGAGTTCAGGAGAGTCATTCCAGGTTCTTAAAGGAACCGTGAATCAGCAATAGAGAGCAGAAAAATAGATATTTATGTTAAATTATACATTTGATAGTATGATATTTGATAGAAAAGGGTTTTACACAGTCTGTCTTATGATGGAGGGTTTAAAGTTGTGTCTTCAGGGCTTTTTGGGATCTTCCAGCTCTTTATTTTGGTTTTAAAGCCTTAAAATGTTCTGTTTCTGGTCCAGTCTCACAGCTCCTTAGCAGAGAACATCAGAAAGACAAAGTTAGAGACTCCTTGGTGAACATATTGGAGCATTTAACCGCTAAAGAGCCGGTTATTTGTTAGTGGAGACCAAAAGTTAAGGTGAATATTTGGTTCAACCCAAAAATAAGGTTTGCCATATCCATTTAAAAGCTGATAATATGAGAGTGTTGTGTTTACAGTTTGGAATAAGCATTTTAAGATATTTCACACGGAGGACTCCTCAACAAATCTGTCTGCTGTCTAAAAAACTACAAAACACATTTGAGAAGTGATACAGGAAAGACTCAAGACCACGCTTCAAAATGTATGTCTGCAAGAAGCTAGAAATCCAAGATGTTTGTGCATTCATTGTGTCGAAATTATGTGAAAATATGAATGAGACGTCCGAGTTGCAGGTATATAAATGGATAAATAATTAATGATCGTCCCTGATATTACCTTCGCCCATATCTCCGCTCTAATTGGCTTAAGGTCGCCACTTCTGTCAATACAATTCTCTCATTATTGGATTTTGACTTGCAGATCGCTCCAGATATTTCACCTGCTATCTCTCTCTTGGGCATCTGTGTGTTTTTAATGATGTACAACATTAACATTTTTCCCTTATATGGTTCTCTTGTAAGCAATCTACAAAAGCTTGGTGTTGAAGAGGCCCTGTCTTTTCCTGTAGTGTGTTCTATAGGTTTTAGTGCATGTAAATGGTGTGCATAAGACATAAGATTGCATGCATACATAAGATGCATGTGACATAAGATTTTCAACTGCATAATTACTCTGTAGCTATGTCAGATTGACAATAAAGAACCTTGAACCTTGCAGAGGCTAAAATCCCTGTGCCGGTAACGCCTCCATTGGACTCCTTTTTTTACTTCCTGAACATAGTGACGTCACTATGTAACACGTGCGCTCCTATTGGCTCGCGCTCCAACACATTGTACGTGATAGGCTAAGGGGCGGGACATCTCTAAGCAGGTTGACCAAATACAACAGAGCCGACCAGCCAACCAATCAGAGCAGACTGGGCTCTGGTTTCAGAAAGAGGGTGAAAAGAGGTGCTGCAGCACAGGCAGTATGAGAACAATAAAGAGCTTTTTGAACATTAAAGCCTGGAGACATGTAGAGACACTACATACTGATATACACCTGAACATCAGCAGGAGAGGACTCTTTAAAGTAGAGACACTACATACTGATATACACCTGAACATCAGCAGGAGAGGACTCTTTAAAGTAGAGACACTACATACTGATATACACCTGAACATCAGCAGGAGAGGACTCTTAAAGTAGAGACACTACATACTGATATACACCTGAACATCAGCAGGAGAGGACTCTTTAAAGTAGAGACACTACATACTGATATACACCTGAACATCAGCAGGAGAGGACTCTTTAAAGTAGAGACACTACATACTGATATACACCTGAACATCAGCAGGAGAGGACTCTTTAAAGTAGAGACACTACATACTGATATACACCTGAACATCAGCAGGAGAGGACTCTTTAAAGTAGAGACACTACATACTGATACACACCTGAACATCAGCAGGAGAGGACTCTTTAAAGTAGAGACACTACATACTGATATACACCTGATCATCAGCAGGAGAGGACTCTTTAAAGTAGAGACACTACATACTGATATACACCTGAACATCAGCAGGAGAGGACTCTTTAAAGTAGAGACACTACATACTGATATACACCTGAACATCAGCAGGAGAGAACTCTTTAAAGTAGAGACACTACATACTGATATACACCTGAACATCAGCAGGAGAGGACTCTTTAAAGTAGAGACACTACATACTGATATACACCTGAACATCAGCAGGAGAGGACTCTTTAAAGTAGAGACACTACATACTGATATACACCTGAACATCAGCAGGAGAGGACTCTTTAAAGTAGAGACACTACATACTGATATACACCTGAACATCAGCAGGAGAGGACTCTTTAAAGTAGAGGCACTACATACTGATATACACCTGAACATCAGCAGGAGAGGACTCTTTAAAGTAGAGACACTACATACTGATATACACCTGAACATCAGCAGGAGAGGACTCTTTAAAGTAGAGACACTACATACTGATATACACCTGAACATCAGCAGGAGAGGACTCTTTAAAGTAGAGACACTACATACTGATATACACCTGAACATCAGCAGGAGAGGACTCTTTAAAGTAGAGACACTACATACTGATATACACCTGAACATCAGCAGGAGAGGACTCTTTAAAGTAGAGACACTACATACTGATATACACCTGAACATCAGCAGGAGAGGACTCTTTAAAGTAGAGACACTACATACTGATATACACCTGAACATCAGCAGGAGAGGACTCTTTAAAGTAGAGACACTACATACTGATATACACCTGAACATCAGCAGGAGAGGACTCTTTAAAGTAGAGACACTACATACTGATATATACCTGAACATCAGCAGGAGAGGACTCTTTAAAGTAGAGACACTACATACTGATATACACCTGAACATCAGCAGGAGAGGACTCTTTAAAGTAGAGCTGTTACTTACTCAAAAGTGACAAATCACTTTAAAGTGTCCATATTCCATTAACCATTGGGTTTATCTTAGCATCATCCCTGAGAATGGGACAGTTGCTTTCAGTACACAGGTGGCCAGTCCGGGCAGTCTCACTTGTGTCTCTCCGTGTCTCACACACACACACACACAGTTTTACACCCAGGCTGCGATATCTCAGCACACACCAGATGACTAAGTGTTTGGTTGCCTCTTGTCGGCCAGCCTGGGGTTTAGAGAGATCATCACACAGCTTCCAGACATCACACACACACACACACACACACACACACACACACACACACACACACACACACACACACACACACACACACACACACACACACACACACACACACACACACACACACACACACACACACACACCACACACACACACACACACACACACACACACACACACACACACACACACACACACACACACACACACACACACACACACACACACACAGGCTGGAGTTAGGACAGATAAAGGGACACATGGATAGAATGGATATAAAACATGATGAAAGCAGTAAGAGGTGGAGTCTGGGTCTCGCTAACGCTAAAGAACTTTCCTGATACTTCATCTCCTTTTATCAACTTTCCATTCCTCTATAATGGTCAGTGCTGAAGGACTTTTCCAGAAGTTACTTTAAATGGACTTTCTGTGCTTATTATATCCGCTCCTTTTTATTTTTTTGTATAGCTCTGTGCCTGTGTTTCATTAAAAGAAAGAAGAAAGCTAACATTATAAAAACAGTCCAATTAACAGTCATTTCATTTGAAAACAGCTGTAATTTCCATTTCCTTTCATCGATCATAGCCGCCAGAAGTGTTCTGCCTGTAGTTTGTTTTCATTCAAAGATGTAATCAGAGGGAATCTGAGGGTCTGGTTTTTGGAAAGCAGAGCAGGAAGCAGATGCTCTTCTCATCTGAGCTCAGAATATCTGCCTCCATATGAAGCGCCGACAGAAACACTGACACCGTGTTCATGTTGGGAAAGTCTGGTTTCAAAAGGTGGTCACTGAACTAAACTGGAAGTCTGCACAGCTCTTTCCTACTACTAAACTGCATAGAAACATCTGTGTGCTCCCTGTGTTTTAAAACGTTGAAAGGATGGGAACATTTCATAATGAATTCGGGTAATACTGAAGTCTTTCCACGCATTTAAATACCCCTGGTAGATGCCTGGCTTCATCCTGAAATACCCCATCATCTATTAGGATTGTCCCATAATGTGGCACATACATACTTTCTGAAACCATATACATGTGAGAATCCCCAGACTTTTTATCTGGCATGAATTTAAAAAACGAAAAGATTGATTAGAATCTAAATCGGTTTTCATTTACTGCTTCAAATGTGTCGTTATAACCCGAAGAAGAACGTCTGAAATCATGGATGAATTTCACTATAAATGTGTTTTTTCTTAGCCTGAAATACCCCATAATCTATTAGGATTGCCATATAATGTTGTACATACATACTTTCTGCACAGATGATGAAACCATATCAATTTGGTACAGGGAGGCGTGTGGCGCAGTGGATTGTGCGTTGGTGTTCGGATCAGGGGGTCACAGGTTCAAACCCCACTGCAGTCAGCGGGTGTTTCTCAATGTCGAGTAAAGCTGCTTCAGAGCCACTATTTCAAGCATACTACGTCATCGAGTGCCGCCGAAGTACTGTTCCAATCTCCAGCATACTTGGAAATCTACCGAGCCCGGCGTACTCCGTTTGGAGAAATATCGAGGCTGCACATGAGTAGACTCCGCGGTCTTAAAATCCCCACAATGCTTTGCGCACGGACCAATTTCCCCAAATCTGTGGCGGAAGATGTAAGAGGTGGGGCCTCTCATATGACGCACACTTGCTAGCCTGTTCCACTCTTTGTTTTCCGAATGGCAGGAAGTATTCTTGACTCGCTTCTGAAGCAAGATGCTCGGCAGACATGTGCTACCAAGCAAGCGTACTCGCGATTGAGAAACACCCAGCATGTCGTTGTGTCCCTGAGACACTTCCCCCCAAATTGCTCCTGTGGGGATTGTCCACAGTACTGAGTATGTACGTCGCTTTGGATAAAAGCGTCTAACAAGTAACATGTAATGTAATGTTATGTAATTTGAGGATCCTCCGACTTTGTATCTGGCATAAATAAAACAACTTGGTTAGAAACTACATCATTGTCATCTATTGCTTCTTGTCGGTGTAATAGGGCTTGAACATTTGTCTATTTTATCTGAAGCTTCTACTGAATAAAGTTTGAATGTAGCTTGGAATGTCATAAAAGATGTATGCCGTTCAGAGGTTGCGCTAGACTTTTTCGCTGCCCGTCATTTTGACGGACAGGATCGCAACATTTCCGTCAAAATCCATTATTACCCGTCGGCCTGTACACAACTCTGCCGGGGGGCTGGGGGGCGGAGAGCACGCTCGTGAACTGTCAACGGGGGGGTGGACGCTCGCTCGCGAACTGTTAGCGCCGTGTTATGCATGCACACAGCAGCACGCGGGAGCGCGCACAGCGTAAAGCAAATACTTTTGTTGATCTGTTTGGCAAAGTTAGGTTTGGAAACTATATCATTTCCTTTTGGGCGGGCATGCATAACACGGCATAATACCGGAGCCCCGCTGCGGGAATACTTTGGCGCTGTTCTGAGTTTATTCTAATCTATCAAAAATGACGGACGGCTTTCAGATTTTTCCGTCATTGTTCAAAAAATTCTGTCATAGACGGAAAATATTCGGTTAACGCGACCTCTGATGCCGTTATAACCCGAACAAGAAAGTCTGAAATCATCGAAAGAAATTCCTTAATGGCTATAAAGTGATATGTGTAAGGTGGAAAGCCCTCGATCCTGGGAAATCAAAAAGAGCTTTAAATATCCTAGGTTCAGGAAATCTAAAAAAGAAAGGGTAGTTTCTGGGAATTGTAAAAAGGTCTTGGAGAGGCTTTAATAGAAAGGTTTGTTCATGTGTTTTATACCTGTGTTATGACTGTTTCGAAATGTAACGTGTTTCTGCTGCACTATTCCTCAATGTTCTTAATGTCTTGGCTATATCAATAACCTTGCTTTGCCTTGTAAGTTACTCTCTTTAATACACGCGACCTTGTGACGTGTCATGAGAGCCAAGTATGTGCTAAAAAAACTCAACTAAACCCGACCTGATCAGGAAAACTCCAACATTTTAGTTGCACAATTATTACGAGGTTGCCCCGATTATGACCCTTACGCCCAAACCCATTATTGTCTTCAAAATCCCAAACGCACTGGAGTTTAAATGTAAATACCAGATCACACCAGGTTTATACACAATGAAAAGACGTGCAAACAGAAAACACTGGGCCGAACGGTCCTCAAATTACACTAATTAGACTAATTTGGAGAAACATCGAGAGACAAATTGATTGATTTGGACATTAGTGAAATGATCGTGTGTTTTTGAATCCGTCCCTGCTGTGTGCTTTTAGTTGCTAAAGTACGTTAAGATAAAAAGTGTTCACCAGTAGGAAGCCACCTGTGTTTCTCTAATGAAAGACTTTTAAACAGAGACGTTACGCTGGTTTTAATCAGAAGCAACACAGAGCATGAATTGAAAAGACTCAGTGGAAGACGGGGATTTTTAAAGATTGATTGTTGTATAAAAGAGACGGACGGAGGGAAAGCACACACACACACCAATCAGAGGAGTAGTAGTGAAGTCAAATTGAGGCTGATTGTATTCTCGGCATAGACTTGTCTTTGTCCCTAAGCTCTGTCTAAATATTGAAGCAGATCGTAGTGAAAAGAGCCGGCTATCCAGAGGATTCAACCCAATCTGCATATTCATCACAATTAATTAGGATTCCTCTCTCTCTCTGCCATCGCTTATTTTATCTTTCCCGCTTCATTTCTCGAGAGGAAACTACTAGACAATGTTGAGGCGGTGATCAGAATCAGTTATTAGAGGGGGGGGTAGACGTAAGAACACACACACACACACACACACACACACACAATCAGCATCTGAGGATGATTCTGTCTACATCAGATAAAATGAGTTCGACACCAGCAGCGTTTCGTCTCTGTTGATATAAAGACTTCCAGCGCTGTCTCTCACTTTGTCTTCTCTCTCTTTTGTCTGGACCAGCTGCCGTTAAACTGACTGAGAGCGGCCATTGTTTCGAAAGGCACACAAACGAAGTGCCGCTCAACAGACTTCTCGCAAGGCTAACTCTTTTAATTGCTCAAAACAGGAAGAAAAAGGGCGAGAGACGATGCGAGTCCTCGGGGTGAAAGAACTTTTATGAAGTCTGTCAGGCGCTAAACAAAGTGAAGAGTTTAATTGCGAGTGGAAGAGAAATAGTGGCGTGTTTTTCCTAATCTAGGTGTCTGATTAATCCATGCCATGTTACTCGGGTGTTTCGTCAACTTCTCAACTCAATTGACACTTGGATAAATCCCTGAAAACAGCTATAAAACATAGTAAGCTACATTTGGGATTGACCCTTGCGTAGCGTAGCATCTGCTAGCTGGAACAAAAAGCCATACTCTGCTTAGATCAGTGGTTCTCAACTGGTTAGGCCTCGGGACCCACTTTTTCCTTTGTCAATAAATTGTGACCCGAAATGTTGAACCACTCAAATCTATTCAACAAAAGATCGTGCTGTAATATATACGCTTTTCAGCATACATTATTAATGAAAGTGAAGTACAGTGCATATATCCCTTATATCTTTGCATTTCAAACCTTTATTTATCCAGGTGTATCCCTTGAGATCCTTGATCTCTATTTCAAGGGAGACCTGCAAATATATATTTCTATCCCTTCACAGAACTAAAGTATGCTTTAAAAAGGTTTAATGAGATGATGGAATCAAAGCTGAACTGCATAACATAGAAAGGCACACATGCTGAAATCCAACCCCAGCAGGGGGTCTGGGGGGATTCTCCCCCAGGAGATTTTTAGAAATACTAACATATAAACTACACATTCTGGTACACTCTGAGAAGAAAATAAATAAATCTATTACTACCCGACATATTAATAATATGTTATGCCATTGTTTGTT
>NW_022987607.1:2140982-2330982 GCF_902827165.1 Trematomus bernacchii
AACACAAATACCTGTACTTTCTACTTCTTACATGTTGAACACAAATACCTGTACTTTCTACTTCTTACATGTTGAACCCAAATACCTGTACTTTCTACTTCTTACATTTTGAACACAAATACCTGTACTTTCTACTTCTTACATGTTGAACACAAATACCTGTACTTTCTACTTCTTACATTTTGAACACAAATACCTGTACTTTCTACTTCTTACATGTTGAACACAAATACCTGTACTTTCTACTTCTTACATTTTGAACACAAATACCTGTACTTTCTACTTCTTACATTTTGAACACAAATACCTGTACTTTCTACTTCTTACATTTTGAACACAAATACCTGTACTTTCTACTTCTTACATGTTGAACACAAATACCTGTACTTTCTACTTCTTACATGTTGAACTCAAATACCTGTACTTTCTACTTCTTACATGTTGAACACAAATACCTGTACTTTCTACTTCTTACATTTTGAACACAAATACCTGTACTTTCTACTTCTTACATTTCCCAAACAGGCTGGTTCCTTTAGTTTGAATGTGTGTTTGGTGGCGTGATCATTATTATTTAGAGTCATTGCGTGCCTATTGATTTGAACACGATCCGTGTATCCATCATTTCCTGGTCTTCTCTAAAGAAGAGGGACCAATGAAAACGTTGTCATGTTGCCGTTGTTCAGCATGGAAACATTCATTAGCTAACAATGACATTATTGTTCTATTAATATAAAGGGAGGTCAGGTACTCTTTAAAACAGCTGCTAGTTATGGGTACTTTTTATTTAAAGGTCACCTATCATGCTATTTTTAGGCAATAGCATAGTTCTCAGATATATAAAAATATATAAAAAACATGTCTATGAAGTGTTTTGCTCAAAATACCAAACAGATCACCCATTCTAGCCATGCCTCATATCCCTCTATTTCACTTCCTGTTTCAAAAGTGCTGATTCTGGGTATAACAGGTCTCTCTTGAGAATGAGACCCTGTGTCTCAGTGAGATTTTCACCTGTATAAATAAAGGCTAAATAAAAAATAAAGCTTTTTTTTCCTTTTAAACTGAAAAAAATAATAATAAGAGGGGGCGGAGTTTATGCCGGCTCATGCGGGACCTGGCAGATACTGTCTAAAATGCTGCGGTGATGAAACGCAAGGATTATTAGATCAAGGATTATTTCTGAAACAGTATGGAGCTCAAAGGCTTTCTCTCTTGCCGGTTATACCACAAGGTGAGTTCCTTTTTATTTCCTGCTTCTTCACACACATGCTCTCCAGTACAGGTTAGCTCTGAGTGTTAGCGATGCTAATGTAAACATGCGCCGACCATATTACGTCCAAAACAGTCGGGCATTGTTTCTGATAGCAACGTTTCTGATAGGGCCGTGGGTCCACATTTCAGATATTACGTCATATCGGACGCAAATCTGGATCAGCCCAGTTGTAGCCCCGTTTTTAGAGATGTGGGTACGGAGGAAAAGAGAGAGGGTTTTATTTCCTGACGCTGCGTGAGTTCCCGGGGACACATATTTATGTATAAAAGACATCAAAAAGTGCATTTTGCATGATAGGTCCCCTTTAAGTACATTTCAAAGCCCTCTTTACTTTTACTTGAGGAAAGAAGTTTAGTCAGTACTTCTACTTTTACCAGAGTATTTTTAAACACGAGTGTCTGTACTTCTACTTGAGTAAAGGATGTGTGTACTTTTACCCTCTCTGGAAGTAAGGATTAAACATCTCTGTGAGCAGGGAATAAGATGCTGTTACAGAGGCAAGAAACATCCATTCTGTCACAATAAAGTAAAAGGAAAGGGAAACAGAGACAGTAGGGTGAGCATAAGGCACGTCAGCCTGCAGGGACATCATTAGATCAGATTAGCAGCAACAGAGGTTATTTTTGTTGGCCCGTGGTTCAAAGTTGTCATCTGTCTGACCTTTGACTCCGGCAGTCTCCCGCGGCACAGCCACATTAGTTGGATGTTGCATGTCTGTGTCCATAACTTTGTTGCTTTTTCAGGGACAATAAATATGCTGATTACGTTCAGTCCGCCGCTCCGCTGCACGCAATCACTGTTCGGTAGACTGTCCTTTTTCAGCAGAGGATAACAAATGTGATGAAGTGCGCTGGATGGACGGACAGAGATAGAGTCCAAAACTATTTATTTCTAGTACAAACAGAAGAGAATTTGAGGTTATGACCAGGTCACAAGGTCAAGATTTGATTCAAGGAAGAAAATGGGACCTATTATTCTTGTTTTCAGGTGTATATCAGTATTTAGTGTCTCTACTTTAAAGAGTCCTCTCCTGCTGATGTTCAGGTGTATATCAGTATGTAGTGTCTCTACTTTAAAGAGTCCTCTCCTGCTGATGTGCAGGTGTATATCAGTATGTAGTGTCTCTACTTTAAAGAGTCCTCTCCTGCTGATGTTCAGGTGTATATCAGTATGTAGTGTCTCTACTTTAAAGAGTCCTCTCCTGCTGATGTTCAGGTGTATATCAGTATGTAATGTCTCTACTTTAAAGAGTCCTCTCCTGCTGATGTTCAGGTGTATATCAGTATGTAGTGTCTCTACTTTAAAGAGTCCTCTCCTGCTGATGTTCAGGTGTAGATCAGTGTGTAGTGTCTCTACTTTAAAGAGTCCTCTCCTGCTGATGTTCAGGTGTATATCAGTATGTAGTGTCTCTACTTTAAAGAGTCCTCTCCTGCTGATGTTCAGGTGTATATCAGTATGTAGTGTCTCTACTTTAAAGAGTGCTCTCCTGCTGATGTTCAGGTGTATATCAGTACGTAGTGTCTCTACTTTAAAGAGTCCTCTCCTGCTGATGTTCAGGTGTATATCAGTACGTAGTGTCTCTACTTTAAAGAGTCCTCTCCTGCTGATGTTCAGGTGTATATCAGTATGTAGTGTCTCTACTTTAAAGAGTCCTCTCCTGCTGATGTTCAGGTGTATATCAGTATGTAGTGTCTCTACTTTAAAGAGTCCTCTCCTGATGATGTTCAGGTGTATATCAGTATGTAGTGTCTCTACTTTAAAGAGTCCTCTCCTGATGATGTTCAGGTGTATATCAGTATGTAGTGTCTCTACTTTAAAGAGTCCTCTCCTGCTGATGTTCAGGTGTATATCAGTATGTAGTGTCTCTACTTTAAAGAGTCCTCTCCTGCTGATGTTCAGGTGTATATCAGTATGTAGTGTCTCTACTTTAAAGAGTCCTCTCCTGCTGATGTTCAGGTGTATATCAGTATGTAGTGTCTCTACTTTAAAGAGTCCTCTCCCTATGATGTTCAGGTGTATATCAGTATGTAGTGTCTCTACTTTAAAGAGTCCTCTCCTGCTGATGTGCAGGTGTATATCAGTATGTAGTGTCTCTACTTTAAAGAGTCCTCTCCTGCTGATGTTCAGGTGTATATCAGTATGTAGTGTCTCTACTTTAAAGAGTCCTCTCCTGCTGATGTTCAGGTGTATATCAGTATGTAATGTCTCTACTTTAAAGAGTCCTCTCCTGCTGATGTTCAGGTGTATATCAGTATGTAGTGTCTCTACTTTAAAGAGTCCTCTCCTGCTGATGTTCAGGTGTAGATCAGTGTGTAGTGTCTCTACTTTAAAGAGTCCTCTCCTGCTGATGTTCAGGTGTATATCAGTATGTAGTGTCTCTACTTTAAAGAGTCCTCTCCTGCTGATGTTCAGGTGTATATCAGTATGTAGTGTCTCTACTTTAAAGAGTCCTCTCCTACTGATGTTCAGGTGTATATCAGTATGTAGTGTCTCTACTTTAAAGAGTCCTCTCCTGATGATGTTCAGGTGTATATCAGTATGTAGTGTCTCTACTTTAAAGAGTCCTCTCCTGATGATGTTCAGGTGTATATCAGTATGTAGTGTCTCTACTTTAAAGAGTCCTCTCCTGCTGATGTTCAGGTGTATATCAGTATGTAGTGTCTCTACTTTAAAGAGTCCTCTCCTGCTGATGTTCAGGTGTATATCAGTATGTAGTGTCTCTACTTTAAAGGGGACCTATCATGCAAAATGCACTTTTGTACGTCTTTTCTACATGAATATGTGTCCCCGGTGTTCCAGGGAACTCACCAAGTGTCAGAAAACACAACCCTCTCTATTTTCCTCCATACCCAAATCTCTAAAAAAAGGGGCTGCAACGGATCTGATAAAAACTGATCCAGATTTGAACACTGTCCTGACGTCAGGACGGTGGCGCTACGGCTATTGGGCCAACTCCACCAATCAGGAGGAGACAGCCACGGCCATTGCCGTTCGAAAGCGCTGGAGACGCTGTAGTACATATGCCAGGCCAGTAGATGGTGCTGTTCTCACAGAATCTGCCCTTGCAAAAACAGAGCTAGAAATTGTCAAATTGAGCAAAATGAGGCATGGCTAAAATGCATGATCTGTTTGGTATTTTGAAAAAAAAAAAGTATAAATATGCCTTATATAGGTATGGTCCTACACTATATTATTCAAATATAGCATGATAGGTCCACTTTAAAGAGTCCTTTGAAGACCATTTACATGCACTAAAACCGTAACAACACACTACAGGAAAAGGAAAAAAGCATAATAGGGCCTCTTTAATATTCATTTTATTGCTGTATACAAGATTGTAGTGAGATTGCTGCACAACATGTTGCTCAATAATTGTTCATAGGCTGGTTTTCATTATTTTATAATGGTGCAACTGCATTGTTTATGTTTCGTAACTCTTGTAATCAGTGTTTTGGGATGTGACACTTAATAAACCTTCCTCGGACATCCAGTAAGAGATGCTTGACGATGCATTTGATGTAATAAAACCCCCAGGTCTAAAAGCAGAATGTGATAAAAGTCCAACATGTTTGAGTCCAACAACATGGGGCGGATGTGGGGAACTCAGTTCTGACTGTAAGATGTTTCCAGTTGGACATGAGGTGAAACCACAGCTAGCAAAAAAACAGGGCTTGTGCTGCGGTGATGTAAGGGTGGAAGTCATACACTTCAATTACTCTCCTCAACTGCACCCAACTTTTTGTATTTCCTCAATTCAAAGTATGTAATCTAGCTCCTAGGTATGTTTTGAGCAAAATATTTTTCTTTGCTTCATTTCAAATTGCTTGCAGGCTTTTCATACACGTCATTAATGGTGCAGCTGCAATCACACTGAGTCACTTGATTCCAGTTATGGTCGTGCATTCGGCTTATTTTCTACTTTTTATTGAAAAAGCTACTTGAAATGCAGCCCTGCTTTCCTCATTACATCGAGACTCACCTGGAATTCACAAAATGCAATCTTTTCAGAAACTAACCTGCCATGTTTTGAGGTTGAAAATGCAGTTATGAGGGTGTTGTGATACATATTAGGGTGTCCTCAGATAGCAGGAAAAGCATGTTATCCTTTTCTTGCAGAATTGATTTAATTCAAAGGGGAAATCCACCCTTTTTGCACATTACTGTGTGTTTTAAAGGAAGGGGTTTTCTAGGGTAATTCAGACCTTAAGACCAGTCCAGATTTGGAACAATTGGGTTCATGTCAGTTCAAGTTATCTTACTGCTATCTTACGGTGTGTTTCATATTATCTGGTATACTGACGTGCATCAGAAAAGACTTGGCCGTGATATGTCAGCAGCTTCAGCAACAAGCAATGTTATTGTAGTTCAAAAGGGCATGAAAGACTCTTTATTATGCAACAAAATAGAGTCAAGGACTGATGATATTTGTGTCTGCATGGGTGCTGTTTGCAGATAAATAAGTGATGAGGTTCGGGTTATACATTAGAATGGATCTTTATGGGTTTTGGGACACATTACTGGAACCATGAATCGCTTTTTTTGGAACAGAAAAACGTACAGAAATGTAAATCATGAAACACGCATCTTGTGCATTGTGGGTAATTTAGGCGGCATGTTTCAGAAGGATGTGTCTTTAATCCTGGGTGCAAAATGCTTACTTAGTGGAGACATCCTTTCAGGTATGTTTTCAATAACTACACATTAGTCCGGTGCAGATGCTCATTCCTCTGCAGCTCACCAAACACTTGGAAAGTTTAGGCTTCCAGTAAATGAACTGGTGGTACCAGCTGAGTTCCAGTTTTCACACACACACACACACACACTGTCAAACCACAACACGCTCACATTGCCAGGAAGGGGTCAAATTAATGGCTGACTTTGCAGCTCTGGGGCAGACGCTCAAACACACACAGAATCATTTCCATTCCACTTCTCCCCCTTCTCCACCCTTCCGCTCACTGCCACCCTCTGCTTTTTTTTTTTTTTAACTTCATCCTCTCTCTAATTTGCATAATATACTCTCCCTCTGAAGCTCAAGATGCGCGCACACACACACACACACACACACACACACACACACACACACACACACACACACACACACACACACACACACACACACACACACACACACACACACACACACACACACACACACACACACACACACACACACAACACACACACACACACACACACACACACCACACACACACACACACACACACACACACACACACACACACACACACACACACACACACACACACACACACACACACACACATAGAGAGAGCTGACAGATGGCACCACTGGCTTCAGACACAGTGCAGAGCGGGAATGTGAGGGGAATGAAGGAAAGAGGAGACTGTTCTGGTAAACATACACACACACACACACACACACACGCAATAATACCATAATTATCCTGGGCACTGGCCTTGGCACTAACCTGGGGAAAACCCTGATGTGCCAACTCACTCTGCACCCGATGACCTAGCAGAACCAGCAGGGCAGGAAAACACTGTCTCACACACAAACACACACTCACCCATGCACAGGCTTATTTATGCAAAGGCATGCATGCATACACTAAGTAAGCAGAGAGAGAGAGAGAGGAAATCTTGTGCTCACAAAGAGACAAAAAATAAAACTTCGGATCAATCTCTTTCCCTTTCCTTCTCGCTGCTCTTTCTATCTGTGATTCTTTTTGGTTTCGATTGGCTGCTGATGGTGGTTAGAGCGTGCCGATGCTGTCGGTCTGAGTTAGCCTCGTAAAGCTCTGGGTCTGATTATAACTGCGATTGACTCTATCTCAAGAGAGAGAGGAAGAGAGAAGAGAGAAAGAGAAGAGAGACAAGAGAGAGAGAGGAAGGCAGAGAAGAGAGAGAAGACAGAGGAGGAGAGAGAGAGTTACGTCATTGCATAGAGTAACTCAGTAGCAACACGAAGCGGGGACATAGCTTTAAAAACGAGAGATAGAGAGATATAGACGAGAGAGATATAGAGAGAGAGAGAGCAGAGAGAGATGAAGAGATAGAGCTTAGAGATGAAGCATAGAGAGAGAGAGAGAGAGAGGGGACTGAGGGGCAGATCTGGGCCTTTCAGGGTCTTCAAACAGTGAGAGAGCTCCACTGGAACGACGACCAATCACACACAACATAAGAGATAAGATAAGACTTTATTTATCCCGAAGGTCATTGTTGTGCCAGAGATACAAAAATACAATAACAGATATAACAGCATAATAATACAACTGTACACTAACAGTGCAGTAAAAAGAGCAATTCAATAATTACAGGAAACACAGACCGCCACACAATAGAGTGGTGCAGGAATGAGTCCTAAAACCAGGAAGTGAGTCAGCATTTCACCACTTCCTGTTCCCTCGTCTCAGAGCCAATGGGATCTCTCCATAGGATTTGGGGAAATATCTGTAAATAAGGTCTGTGGTTGAGACACATTGAAGAGACGGATCACGTTTTGTTCTGGACATTAAATCCATCAGCAGTGACCCCTCTGGTGATTTCTGAAGAGTTGACGTGTCTGAAAAACGATGGTTGTTACCAAGTGGCTGAATAGGACTACAGAAGTTGTGGAGGACGTTGTACGTCATTACGCCGAACACGTAAACACTCCTCTAAGTTTGTTTGCCGTGTTCTGTTTGAAAGCAAGTACCTGCCTCCTGCAAACTGTTCAAACAAACGCTTCAACTCGTACCATTTAGAATCTGTATGTTTGAATATGGATCTTAAGTCGGCGTGACGTTGAAGTCGTGCTGCTGTACTCGGCTGTAGTTCCTTTATAGCATCACGTTAGCATTTTGCTTCTGGCGATTAGATTTATGATTCTAACATTATAAAAGTAGGGTAGACATGTGGAGATTATCCGGCTGAACAAAACGTGCATTTATCAAACGGGTTCGTTTTCCACAGATCTTATTTTTTACAATATTCCAAAATCCTATGGAGAAATCCCGTTGCTTTTTGTCGAGGGAACGAGCAGCTTCCTTCAGGGTCGGCCTACAAAAATACGTCATCACTGCACCGCGAGAAGAGGGGACACATGTTGATGTAGAAGAGACATGAAGAAGAGGGGACACATGTTGATGTAGAAGAGACATGAAGAAGAGGGGACACATGTTGATGTAGAAGAGACATGAAGAAGAGGGGACACATGTTGATGTAGAAGAGACATGAAGAAGAGGGGGACACATGTTGATGAAGAAGAGACATGAAGAAGAGGGGACACATGTTGATGTAGAAGAGACATGAAGAAGAGGGGACACATGTTGATGTAGAAGAGACATGAAGAAGAGGGGACACATGTTGATGTAGAAGAGACATGAAGAAGAGGGGACACATGTTGATGTAGAAGAGACATGAAGAAGAGGGGACACATGTTGATGAAGAAGAGACATGAAGAAGAGGGGACACATGTTGATGTAGAAGAGACATGAAGAAGAGGGGACACATGTTGATGTAGAAGAGACATGAAGAAGAGGGGACACATGTTGATGTAGAAGAGACATGAAGAAGAGGGGGACACATGTTTGATGTAGAAGAGACATGAAGAAGAGGGGACACATGTTGATGAAGAAGAGACATGAAGAAGAGGGGACACATGTTGATGTAGAAGAGACATGAAGAAGAGGGACACATGTTGATGTAGAAGAGACATGAAGAAGAGGGGACACATGTTGATGTAGAAGGGACATGAAGAAGAGGGGACACATGTTGATGTAGAAGAGACATGAAGAAGAGGGGACACATGTTGATGTAGAAGAGACATGAAGAAGAGGGGACACATGTTGATGTAGAAGAGACATGAAGAAGAGGGGACACATGTTGATGTAGAAGGGACATGAAGAAGAGGGGACACATGTTGATGTAGAAGAGACATGAAGAAGAGGGGACACATGTTGATGTAGAAGAGACATGAAGAAGAGGGGACACATGTTGATGTAGAAGAGACATGAAGAAGAGGGGGACACATGTTGATGTAGAAGAGACATGAAGAAGAGGGGACACATGTTGATGTAGAAGGGACATGAAGAAGAGGGGACACATGTTGATGTAGAAGAGACATGAAGAAGAGGGGACACATGTTGATGTAGAAGAGACATGAAGAAGAGGGGACACATGTTGATGTAGAAGAGACCATGAAGGAGAGGGGACACATGTTGATGGAGAAGGGACATGAAGAAGAGGGGACACATGTTGATGTAGAAGAGACATGAAGAAGAGGGGACACATGTTGATGTAGAAGAGACATGAAGAAGAGGGGACACATGTTGATGTAGAAGAGACATGAAGAAGAGGGGACACATGGTGATGTAGAAGAGACATGAAGAAGAGGGGACACATGTTGATGTAGAAGAGACATGAGGAAGAGGGGACACATGTTGATGTAGAAGAGACATGAGGAAGTGGATTTTGCACAATAGGTGACCTTTAAGTCCAAGAGAAGCTATGGAGCAGAGTTCTCTTCCATCCAGAGGTGATTTGTTATATAGAGTTTGTTAATAAACCTGTTTCTGATTCTGATTCTGATTCTGATTCCCCGGCGTGTTTCTCACCAAGTGGTCCATGTCAGGTCAGATAATTAACTTGCTGATGTAGTCGGTAATAACAGAGACTGAGAGCAGAATAACAAAAACAACAGGCTGCTGCGGACAGATCTGCAGCCGGCGGGGACTTGTTGAGATAAAGTTGCATAACACACTCCCTCGCTGTGAAGAGGGGGTGACATTTAAAATCGGCTAGACGGGGGTCCAAAGTGGCGACAAACACTTCTTGACATGCACACACACATGCCTCAGAACACACACACACGCCTCAGCACACACACACTTCTCCATATAGACATCCAGCCTTTCAAAGTTCCCTCAAAGTAACTTTATTCTAGGAGCATTTCAAATGTAAAGATTTAATAGAATTACAGACAGATTACTTTAGATATGCAGAAAGCAGAAAACTGAATACTGCCAGAAAATATACAAAACAAATGTGTTTTAATTTCAGAGGATTAGCATCATAGGAGGAAATTAAATGTTAAGCATCCGTTTGCACGTTGTACTTTAAAGCAGATGTGTGTCTCTAAAGAAGTGGAATTCTTTGCCGAATGATTTAAAGGGCTGTAAGAAAAATGTTATGTTCAAGAAAATGTATAAAGAAAGCGTAATTAGACAGTATGAAGTTGGCTTTTGATTGTGTTCTGGTTTTATGTTTCAGTATTTGTAAGCAACTGAAAGAATATTGCTTTTATTTGACTTTTTTTATGGTTATTTTTTGTAAGAAGGCGCAGGTCAAATAAAATGTTCTTCTCCCTGCTCCTTTCCACCGTGCGCTATAAAAAAACCCAGTATAAGTGTACATGTTTTGTTTTAAAGGTCCCATGTCATGCTTCTCCAGTTATTACCCGTCCCCTTGTGTGTTATGAAGCTTCTGCATGTAAACGGTCTGCAGAGTCACAAACCCTCAAAGTACACCCTGTAGCGAATAAAACTCTAACACAGAAAAGACCTGTTTATGCTGCCCCAGAACGCCTCGTTGGACATTTCTCATTTTCCACTGTTTACTTCTTGGGCATAGTGACGTATTTCGGGTATAGTGACGTAACGTAACGTTTGGACCAATCCGCGGACTTCCTCACACACACACACTCGGCGGGACGTTGCGAGGCTCGCTGCTGCGAGGAGCGGGACACTGTGAGCTGGCTCACTGGTGTGGGGTCGGCGAGACACCGCGGAACTCAGCCTGGGCACACACACAAACTCCCAGCCAGGCTGCGGGTGTGTGTGTGTGTGTGTTCGGGCTAGGTTTCGCTGGGTCTCGCAGACGGCCACTGGGCTAGAAATGGCCATGACATGGGACCTTTAAAATAACTGCCATGTGTGGAATAAACAAATAAATAAATGTACAATATTTCCAAGACAATTTCCACACACTCTGCTTCCCATTCAGAATCAGGTTTATCACCAGGTAGGTCGATATATACGAGGAATTTAACTTGATGTCATGGTGCATACATAAAAGTAAAACAAGAATGAAAACACAGACAGAGAACTATTTTAAGAAAACTATAATAACATAAAATATAGCAGTATTTACATCGGCTCTAAGGCACTTTACTTGAGAACTTTCGCAGCGTATGTACACTTCCTACTCATTCACATGAAGCATTCACAGCATATATAACATATGCAAACACCCAGGAGGATGTGGGACCATTTTCAACTGTGAAACTTTCTCTTATTTGACTTTAAAAAGCTTGGAGCGTTTACAAAGGTCTCTGCTTCCCCTTGATGAGCTTCCTATGTTTTACTCAAATATTATTTCCCATAGGAAGCACTCGCACCGCCTAACTTTCTGTTTACCAGAGTTATGTTGGCTCTGTTTAAACTGAATATTTCAGATGGTCTCCCAACTTACACACACACACACACACACACACACAGGCGCAGACACACACACAGGCGCAGACACACACACACAGGCACATCTGTTGAGCCTGATTGGACAGGACTGAGCAGCGTTCTCGCAGCACTAACTGTCACCACAGTGAGAGGTCAAACAGAAACAGTAACACAGCTTATATAAGTCACAATAAAAGGAGCGGGGGGGAGCGGGTGAACTCTGTGTGTGTGGAGAGATTTTCAAAGTAAAAAAAAAAAAGATGTTATACATAACCTCAGAGAGCAGTTACTGCACAGAGACACTCAAGTTGCTTCCTACATAACTTCTAGCTACATCGTTCATAAAGCCACACAAATAGTCGCCTTTTGAACATTTCTTGGTACATGTTTTGGACACAGTGTCTGATAATGAAGCCTCTGGTGTTGCATCTGACGGCTGGCAATGCAGGAAACTTGCTGTTTGTGCAAAAAGCCAACATTGCTTTATGAATCATTTAAATATATCCGTCTCTCTATAACATGTTTGGATGATCCCTGAAGTCTGTGATCCACACATTTGTCTTCTATCTCTCAGAAAGTGGAAGATAGTTAGCCTAGCTTTTCAAGTAAGTGGAAATTAGCTATCTGGTACACGTGATATATTTATATATGAATTAATATATCATGTGTGGACTTGCAGACTGCGTATTTTTGTCATTTATTTAAGTCAATACTGCTGAGTCATCACCGTCTAGCAATCTCTCTATCTATCTTTTTTGGATGGCATATGGTTTTGTCAAAACTCACAGCAACAGATATTCATGTAACCTCAAAAGTATGATGATACTGTGAGACAGAAGCGACGACAATAGATTTGAAATGTGCAATAGCAGCTCATGTTGGCTCCCAGCTGGCTGACGCACTTGTGGTTTTAAGAGATATTACCAGCTATTTTTAGTGCGCGCTCGAACAGATACTGCAATTAAATAACAAGTAGCGACAAGACCAAAGATTCATGTCTCCTGGAACATAAAAATAAGGGAGTGTAGTTACTGGGAAATAAAAGGGGATAAAACGTTTGATTAAATAGGTTAACAAGGCCAAATAAACACTGTTCATTTGTTTTACCTTGACTTCTTAAAGAGGCCGGAGCAGGAGAGGACTCTTTAAAGTAGAGACACTACATACTGATATACACCTGAACATCAGCAGGAGAGGACTCTTTAAAGTAGAGACACTACATACTGATATACACCTGAACATCAGCAGGAGAGGACTCTTTAAAGTAGAGACACTACATACTGATATACACCTGAACATCAGCAGGAGAGGACTCTTTAAAGTAGAGACACTACATACTGATATACACCTGAACATCAGCAGGAGAGGACTCTTTAAAGTAGAGACACTACATACTGATATTCACCTGAACATCAGCAGGAGAGGACTCTTTAAAGTAGAGACACTACATACTGATATACACCTGAACATCAGCAGGAGAGGACTCTTTAAAGTAGAGACACTACATACTGATATACACCTGAACATCAGCAGGAGAGGACTCTTTAAAGTAGAGACACTACATACTGATATACACCTGAAAATAAGGCCCCTTAAACACACTATAGGCCAGTAAAATAATATAAAATATATCAATCTCAGAGAAAATGTACTTCCTCATGTGAGCTGGTGGAGTAACGAGGGCAATCAATCAACTGATTAAGTGGTTTAATGAATCACCTTCAATCCAGTTTTTAAAAAAAGGTCAAGAAAGGGTTTAAAAAATCAAGTTTCTGTTAAATGCTAAAACAGTATTCAGATTACTGTGAAGAAAATGAATTTACTGGACAGAACAAATCTAAATCTCAGCATCACTTGAGTAACACACATTTCAGGATCTGTGAAGTCCAGGACTGATTTAGCAGGACAGCTGAGGGGTGTAACGTCACATCTCAACTATTTTATCTGTGTTATTGTTGTTGCACTGTTGGAGGAGCCTGTGACCTTTTCATTGACATATCTACACTGTAGCTGTGTACACATGACAATAAAAGCCTTGAATCCTTGAAGAGGAGAAAAGGCCAAACGAGGGCAAGGTGTAGAGGAGACACACAGAGACTGAGAGGGAGAGAGAGAGGGAGAGAGAGAGAGAGAGAGAGAGAGGAGAGGGAGAGGGAGAGGAGAGGGAGAGAGAGAGAGAGAGAGAGAGAGAGAGGGAGAGAGAGAGAGGGAGAGGGAGAGGGAGAGAGGGAGAGGGAGAGGGAGAGAGAGAGGTTGATTTTCTATAAGCAGAAGCTAAAGAAGTCAGACTGCCAGTTTCTGGGTCAGCGAGTATTAAACAAGCAGCCGTGCTCCTCGTTCCCCGTGGCGACGCAGCAATGTGGACAGGCTTCTACCAACTGTGACCACACATTAAACACTTACAGCCTTACAGGCAGCGCTCAGGGCGTCAACACATAGAGTTGCCCTTTATTATAATCCTCAGCATAAAGGGACACACACAGAAATACATCTGAGAAGCCTGTAGTGGAGAGAGAGAGTGTGTGTGTGTGTGTGTGTGTGTGTGTGTGTGTGTGTGTGTGTGTGTGTAAAATAGGAAAAAACTTGCTTCCTAAATAACTCCTAGCTACATCATTCATAAATACATATAAACACAATTCAAGATTCAAGGCTTTTATTGTCATTTGTGCATAGCTACAGTGTAGTTATGTCAATGAAAAAGTGTGTATGTGTGTATGTGTGTGCGTGTGCGTGTGCGTGGGCGTGTGCGTGTGCGTGTTAACCTCAACTCTCAACATTTCTTGTAACAGGAACACCGCTGAAGGCATAAACATCGGGAGGTAACACACAGGATAATATGGTATGGAATATGTGTGTGTGTGTGTGTGTGTGTGTGTGTGTGTGTGACACGAGAGTGATTTTTGCAAGTTGTCAGCACGGCATCGAGTTTATTTTCCAGTCACATTTCAAGGTCGAGTCTTGTCCGAGAGGCATGTGAAACTTAAATAAAGTTAATTCACGCTGAGGCTCAGAGGATGACGATCGCACAGGAAAAGAGTGACATGTGATCGCCAAATAATTCCCATTTAACATGAAACAAACTGCTGCTGCTGGTGGTTTAGGGATACTCTAGAGATTAAGATGTGCCACACTATAAAGAAAGGGAACTTCTGAGACACAGAGTAGTAAAATTCAAAGCTGCGAGAGGTCAGGATGTCGGGATTTTTTAAGTCCAAGTCTGGTTCAAGCTTCAATGCCAGATCCTTCAGAGTCCAATTACACAACCTCAAAGTATCTTTTTGTCAGGTTGTCTGTGACTAAGTATTGCAGAGTTTATGTGAAAATCATTGGTCACTTGAGTAATGTTCTTAGACTTTATGAAACTCCTCCAGGCGTTATTCGACTGGCATGATACAACACTGAAACTGGTGCAATTCCCCTTTAAAACTGCCTTAGGTCGGACTTGTGGTTCTCCAAAGATACCATTAATATTTCTGTGGGTCTAAGGTTATGTTATGTGTAATCATAAATCAGAGAGGATTAATAACTACACCTGCCAAGTCTCAAAGCATTAAGTAAACCTGTTGATACACTGGGAGAGGTGGCTTCAAATGGGGAACAGAGAAAGACATAAAGATGGAAATGTACTACAAAATGTATCAAAACCAGAGGTACTAAGATCTTGTACTTGAGTAAAAGTAGAAGTACTCAGATCTTGTACTTGAGTAAAAGTAGAAGTACTCAGATCTTGTACTTGAGTAAAAGTAGAAGTACTCAGATGTTGTACTTGAGTAAAAGTAGAAGTACTCCGATCGTGTACTTGAGTAAAAGTAGAAGTACTCAGGTCTTGTACTTGAGTTAAAGCAGAAGTGCTCAGATATTGTACTTGAGTAAAAGTAGAAGTACTCCGATCGTGTACTTGAGTAAAAGTAGAAGTACTCAGGTCTTGTACTTGAGTTAAAGCAGAAGTGCTCAGATATTGTACTTGAGTAAAAGTAGAAGTACTCAGATCTTGTACTTGAGTAAAAGTAGAAGTACTCAGGTCTTGTAGTAAAAGTAGAAGTACTCAGACCTTGTAGTAAAAGTAGAAGTACTCAGATCTTGTACTTGAGTAAAAGTAGAAGTACTCAGATCTTGTAGTAAAAGTAGAAGTACTCAGATCTTGTACTAGAGTAAAAGTAGAAGTACCAGAGTGTAGGAATACTCTGTTACAGTAAAAGTCCTGCATTCAAAATGTTCCTCAAGTAAAAGTAGAAAAGTCTTCTCATCAAAATATAGTGAAAGTAGCGACAGTAAAAGTAGTCATTGTGCAGATTGGTCCATTTCAGAATAATATATATGATATGTTTTATAATGATTGATCATGAAAGTGTTCTCAAAGCTGGTAAAGGTGCAGCTAGTTTGAATGACTTTGTATACTGCAGGGTAGCTTGTGGATTTACTCCAGGTGGAACTAAAGTCTGATTTAAAGGGGACCTATCATGGAAAATGCACTTCTTGATGTCTTTTATACATCAACATGTGTCCCCGGTGTGTCAGGGAACTCACGCAGCGTCAGAAAATAAAACCTTCTCTCTTTTCCTCCGTACCCAAATCTCTAAAAACGGGGGAACAACGGAGCTGATCCAGATTTGCGTCCGATATGACGTAATATCGGAAATGTGGACCCACGGCCCTATCAGAAACGTTGCTATCAGAAACAATGCCCGACTGTTTTGGACGTAATATGGTCGGTGTTTACATTAGCATCGCTAACACTCAGAGCTAACCTGTACTGGAGAGCATGTGTGTGAAGAAGCAGGAAATAAAAAGGAACTCACCTTGTGGTATAACCGGCAAGAGAGAAAGCCTTTGAGCTCCATACTGTTTCAGAAATAATCCTTGATAATCCATGATATGGCGTTTCATCACGGCAGTATTTAGTTTAGACAGTAGCTGCCGGGTCCCGCATGAGCTCAGACCCCTCCTTTTTTATTTTAAAGCTTTATTCCCCAAATCAGCACTTTAGAAACAGGAAGTGAAATAGAGGGATATGAGGCATGGCTAGAATGGGTGATCTGTTTGGTATTTTGAGCAAAACACTTCATAGACATGTTTTTTATATATTTTTATATATCTGAGACCTATGCTATTTCCTAAAAATAGCATGATAGGTGACCTTTAAGACTTGATTATATTTCACATCATTAATCGAGATCTGTAAAGTAACTAAAGGTATTAAATACATGTAGTGGAGTAAAAGTACACTATTTACCTCTGAACTGTAGTGGAGTAGAAGTACACAGTAGCATAACATGGAAATACTCAAATAAAGTACATCAAAATGTAACTTAATTACAGGACTTGAGTAAATATACTTAGTTACTTCCCACCTCTGTTCAGAACTGAAATTGTACTCATTCATTCACATGCAGAAAAGCATGTTTGCACATCATCAGGTCATCATCAGGTTAGCGGCGCCAGTACAAGTGCATCCCAAACTGGTGTCGAGATATAGAGACTCCAAAGAGGCCAATTGTTCAATAAGTGACGGGGAAATGTAGTTTTACTAAACAATAATTTCACGGTCCACTACGCAACTTCTTCCAGTTGAGAGATATTACATAATGGGTGGAGGTTTTACTTCTGATATGCAAGCTCTGTGGCTCCTATAGAAAGTGTAGTCCTTTTCTTTCTTTTTTTTCTTTTTTTTATTCAACAGGGACAGTGCACATTGATTAACATTTCTGTAAATGCGCCAGAGTTAGTCAACAGGCTATTTTTCATCTGCAGTCCCTGGACAGATGTTGAAAGTCTAACTAACAAATAAATTCACTTCAAATGACAGGTAAATACAATCAGTAAAACAACATTCAACATAGATGCTTATATTATGATAAAAGCATCTATAAAAACATAAAAACTAAACTAAAATACATATTCACAAAGCAGACGGATAGCAACAGGTCAAGGCACATGTGTAGAAACAGAGCGTTGTAAAGTGCAGATTGTGTCAGTGAAGACGGAGCTGATTTTCCACTAACCATATTTTTAAATTAGATTTGAATAAACTGCAGGTGTTTTGTTCTCTAATCGTTACTGGGATTGAGTTCCACTGTGCAGCTTTAAAAGAAAATGAAGATTGAAGCTTAAAGTTAAAGTGGACCTATCATGCTATATTTGAATAATATAGTGTAGGACCATACCTATATAAGGCGAATTTATACTTTTTTTTTTTTTCAAAATACCAAACAGATCATGCATTTTAGCCATGCCTCATTTTGCTCAATTTGACATTTTTTATCCCTGTTTTAGCAAGGCCTGATTCAGTGAGAACAGCACCACCTACAGGCCTGGCATATGTACTACAGCGTCTCCAGCGCTTTCGAACGGCAATGGCCGTGGCTGTCTCCTGATTGGTGGAGTTGGCCCAATAGCCGTAGCGCCACCGTCCTGACGTCAGGACAGTGTTCAAATCTGGATCAGTTTTTATCAGATCCGTTGCAGCCCCTTTTTTAGAGATTTGGGTATGGAGGAAAATAGAGAGGGTTGTGTTTTCTGACACTTGGTGAGTTCCCTGGAACACCGGGGACACATTTTCATGTAGAAAAGACGTACAAAAGTGCATGATAGGTCCCCTTTAAGTATCAAAATGTATTCTTTAAATGGAAACAAACAGTAAAAAAAATCCCCAAAAAAGGGTCTTTCTGATTTTTATTTTTTCTTATGTTCACATGAAATTCACCAGTGATGGGATTTGCTCAGCTGTCTTTTAGAAAGATCAGGGTTAGCGTTGAAACCCCTTGAAATAAAGTTGTTCTCGAGTTGGGATCATCAACAGCAAACTATTATTTCAAGGTCAACAAACCTCCAACCCTTTCTTCGTGGTCCAATAGTTGCTTGACATATCTACCATTAGAGAGCACAGCTTTGATTTGATGGAGGCACCACTGAGTTAATAGTAAAAAATACCCTTTGACTATACACCCGATTGCAAATCATCTATTTGCCCTCACTTCGCTAAATGTGAAGGATGCTTCAACAGAACGAAAACATGCCACTTTCACCTCGTCCACAAACTACGCTCTGGGTAAAGAGCCAAAATATGACTTGGAATAAAGAGGAATAATCGTCCAAGGACAAATAATAGACTGAGCTGAACTGAAAGCAGCCATTAGACAAAAAAGAGACAAGAGAGAGCAAGAGAAAAGAGGCAACTATCTTTCCAATTATCAGCTGCGAAGCATGTTCTTAAGAGCGAGCTGAAAGGACAGGTTATTAAGCTTTAATGCAACACAGCGTAGGAACCATTCAAGGGCCTTTCCCCAATTAAACCTACCAGCAGTGTGTGTGTGTGTGTGTGTGTGTGTGTGTGTGTGTGTGTGTACATTTTCACGGCTAAGCACCTCATCCTAAACACTTAAACACTGGTAATGAGAGTGTGAGTGCTGGCTAGTCTGCTTACAGAGGGAATAATTGCAGATTTAGCCAACAAGGGCATTTTCATTCCCTTCTAGAGATGGGATTAGCACACAGAAGTCACATTTTCCTAATAAAACCACTCAACGGGAGAGAAAACGCAGCTGGAACCGAGTGTATACAATATGTATGAAAGCATTTGATAAATCCTTGAGCAACTGCATGTTACGTTCTTTTCATGGAGGGAGAAAAGGGAGGTCGAAGTGGAGGTACAGTAATGCGTATACATTGAAAAAGAAGCAGAGAAACAATCCCTCACGGAATATATTTCTGACTTCCATCCCAGGCCTTATTTCTTTTTTCCAAAGCAAACAAACATGACATTTCAGCGGATGATATATTGCCCAGGATGAAGTCTAAGTATGAGTGTGTAGTGCGGGGATGATTCTACAAACAAAACCAGAATTGATTCTCCTTATTGAAAACCACCACATAATATCTTTGGGGGGGGAATCCATCTGTCCATGAAGCCCCTCTCTATAAATAAGAGGATCAAAAATGGGATGGAAGAGGAGAGGAAATACAGGAGCCAGCCTCTCTGGAAAATGAGCAACGATGAATCTGAAAGGATGAAGAACTTAAACGGTGTGTGTGTGTGTGTGTGTGTGTGTGTGTGTGTGTGTGAGAACACATTAACGGGACAAAACGCCGTCTAACATCCAGTCCGAGAGTCCCAGAGATCAATGAAGAAGTGTTGGCAGTGGTGCTTCTGCTCAGTCAGCCACCAACTCTCCTTCTGTCCTCTCCTGCGTCCAGTGATCAACACAAAGTGGCCCAGAGTCTGATCTCTATCAATCTCAATCTGTATTTATTTATTTATATGGCACATTTAAAACCACCTAAGTTGCTCAAGTGCTGTACAGGGAACAAATACAATATAAAAGGACACAATAGAGCGGTGCAGTGACGCGTCCTAAAACCCGGAAGTAAGTTGCGCATGGGTTCCCTCGACAAAAAAGCAATGAGATTTCTCCATAGGATTTTGGAAAATAGCTCGAAATAAGATCTGTGGAAAACAAACCTGTTTGATAAATGCACGTTTTGTTCAGCCGGATAATCTCCACATGTCTATCCTACTTTTATAATGTTCGAATCATAAATCTAATGTCCAGAAGCAAAATGCTAACGTTATGCTATAAAGGAACTACAGCCGAGTCCAGCAGCACGACTTCAACGTCACGCAGACTTCAGATCCATATTCAAACACACAGATTCTAAATGGTACGAGTTGAAGCGTTTGTTTGAACAGTTTGCAGGAGGCAGGTACTTGCTTTCAAGCAGAACAGGGCAAACACACTTAGAGTGTTTACGTGTTCGGCGTAATGACGTACAACGTCCTCCACGACTTCTGTAGTCCTATTCAGCCCCTTGGTAACAACCATCGTTTTTCAGACACGTCAACTCTTCAGAAATCACCAGCGGGGTCACTGCTGATGGATTTAATGTCCTAGAACAAAACGTGATCCGTCTCTTCAATGTGTCTCAACCACAGACCTTATTTACAGCTGTTTTCCAAAATCCTATGGAGAGATCCCATTGGCTCTGAGACGAGGGAACAGGAAGTGGTGAAATGCTGACTCACTTCTAGCAGTAAAATAATTAAAAAATAATTAAAAACACATACAAATGTCAAAATGTTATGTTCAACTAGTATGAATGTGCTCGCTCTAAGATACTGATGAGGACGACTCAATTCAAATTCAAGATTCAAAGGCTTTACTGTCCTATAAACAAAGCTAGTGTAGAAATGGCAATGAAATTGTTCTGACCTGAGCTCCTCCAACAAAGCAACATAAAATACAAAAATACAAAAATACAAAATAGTGCAAGAAGTCTTTAAACATGTAAATAGAATACGACATGTACAAGAACTGAATATGAAATTAAACAATGTACATTAAGACAAAATTAAATTGCGGTGATAACTATCTACACAAACTAAACAGACTGTCCCGTAGATGAGATGATTAATGTGCTCGTTCTAAGATGCTGAGTGAGATTGATGCCGCTCGCTAAACCCCTCCGTAACTAATCTTTCATCCTTACAGTAAATATGACACAATTTCCCATATGCAAGCGAAAAAACAGCCTGATACTAAACAGCTTTCCTTTTAATGATTACATCCAAAAGGCTTTCGCAGTCAAACGGCTGTTTCCTCTTAATGAAATTAGCCCATCGCATTATCTTCCTCCTCCACACACGAAGTAAGGAGTGTACAGAGGAGGTCACTCTGCTAAATAACCCCTCGTTAAGCAACTGTAATGTAAATGAGATGCAAATCTGGCTAAAAACTGAACACTGGTTAATCTGGCCTCCTGACATTGGACACAGTCATGGGGGGGGGGGTTGAATGCAAATGACATGCAAATGACAACAGACGTTTTTTTCTTTTTCTCTCCATTGGCTGAGAGGAAAGGAGCCTTTGGGTTCCAGTTCACGGCTGCTTTTGTCTATGCAAATATTTGATGTATCCAAGTGGAACTGAAGAAAAAGAGTCAATACCCACTGGAGAGGAGTTCACAACAGGTCAGGAGTCTGTCATCGCAGCAGCTGAGGCGTTTTACACCCACGTTGAAGAGGAAAGGGAACCGTATGCATCTGGCCAGACTTACAAAGATTCATTTTAGTGTCATTTGTACATAGCTACAGTGTAGATATGTACATGAAAATCTTAGGTTACAGTAACAATAACTGGACATCAAATACACACTGTTTTCACACACAAATATGTATACATGACCAAATGTGTATGTTATTTTTTCTTCGCAGTATCAGGTCCAGAGATGGATAAAGTACACACATCCTTTACTCAAGTAGAAGTACAGATACTTGTGTTTAGAAATACTCTGGTAAAAGTAGAAGTACTGACTAAACTTCTTTACTCAAGTCAAAGTAAAGAGGCTTTGAAATGTACTTCAGTAAAAAGTACCCATAACTAGCAGCTGTTTTAAAGAGTACCTGACCTCCCTTTATATTAATAGAACAATAATGTCATTGTTAGCTAATGAATGTTTCCATGCTGAACAACGGCAACATGACAACGTTTTCATTGGTCCCTCTTCTTTAGAGAAGACCAGGAAATGATGGATACACGGATCGTGTTCAAATCAATAGGCACGCAATGACTCTAAATAATAATGATCACGCCACCAAACACACATTCAAACTAAAGGAACCAGCCTGTTTGGGAAATGTGAGAAGTAGAAAGTACAGGTATTTGTGTTCAACATGTAAGAAGTAGAAAGTACAGGTATTTGTGTTCAACATGTAAGAAGTAGAAAGTACAGGTATTTGAGTTCAACATGTAAGAAGTAGAAAGTACAGGTATTTGTGTTCAAAATGTAAGAAGTAGAAAGTACAGGTATTTGTGTTCAACATGTAAGAAGTAGAAAGTACAGGTATTTGTGTTCAACATGTAAGAAGTAGAAAGTACAGGTATTTGTGTTCAACATGTAAGAAGTAGAAAGTACAGGTATTTGAGTTCAACATGTAAGAAGTAGAAAGTACAGGTATTAGTGTTCAACATGTAAGAAGTAGAAAGTACAGGTATTTGTGTTCAACATGTAAGAAGTAGAAAGTACAGGTATTTGTGTTCAAAATGTAAGAAGTAGAAAGTACAGGTATTTGAGTTCAACATGTAAGAAGTAGAAAGTACAGGTATTTGTGTTCAACATGTAAGAAGTAGAAAGTACAGGTATTTGTGTTCAAAATGTAAGAAGTAGAAAGTACAGGTATTTGGGTTCAAAATGTAAGAAGTCAGTACTGATACCAGAAAAATGTACTTAAGTACAGTAACAAAGTATTTGTACTGCACTACTTCCCACCTCAGAGCCATGTTAGCACTTGACAGAGTGAGCATTCAGAGCAGAGGTCAAACCTTCGTAAAGACAAGCCCCTAAAGACCATGTGACAGAGAGAGGAATCACTCTCTAATGCTCAGCTACACTATGGATTTCTGCAGATAGGAGCCATTCATTGATCCGCCTCCATCCCATCTCAAAACATCCGCATTCACCTTCTGTGCATTTTCAGAGACGCTTACTTCTTGTATATGTAAATGTTTAACTGACACTTTGAACTCTATACCAATACAGTTAATATTTATTAAGCAAAATGGTTGCTGTGTGCTGGAAGACTCCACACAATCTGTCCATCAGATCTTGCTCCTCTCAACACAGCCTACAATAGACTGCAGATTTGTTCTTGGTTGTCCTTTTCGTACACATCACTGCACAATGTATAACCAACTTAAATGGCCTTCATTAAATGTCAGAAGACACACGCATTGGCTCCAGCTGATATTTAAATGCATTTATCTCAACTATCCCTCTTATTTAAAGCAGTATTTTGTACCCTACTCACCAAATCATCAAGTTAGACTCTCTGTCCCCTCTGCAAAGAAACCTATTGTCAGAAGAGCGTTCATGTTCAAAGCCCCAACAGACTGGAACACTTGACCTGCTGCTGTTAGATCTCTTGCATCATTGGGTATGTTTGAACATTATCATCTCACTTTCAACTGGTCTGCACTGGTTATTGATTAAACTGTTATTGATTAAACTGATATTGATGAAACTGGTATTGATGAAACTGGTATTGATGAAACTGTTATTGATGAAACTGGTATTGATGAAACTGTTATTGATGAAACTGATATTGATGAAACTGTTATTGATGAAACTGATATTGATTTAACTGATATTGATGAAACTGATTTGCTCGACTGTCTCTCAAATTGTAATGATTGTATGTATTACTTGAATTTGACTTAATAGTGGTTTTGCTTTTTGTTTATGTATGTCTGTAAGTTGTTGCTATTGTCGGGACCCCCTTGAAAACGAGATGGTTTATCCCAATAAATAACATTTCTATATATTAAGCAATTAGTTTTAACTTTTCTTGATGCTGTTCAAATGGAACTAAATGCACACAATATCTGTTTGTTTTTGTATTACTGCACACATTTTATTCCATTCTATTTCAAGTTAAATACTGTTATATTTTACTATATTTTTTAATGTTATTATAGTTTTTTCGAAATAGCTTTTTATCTGTGTTTTTAATTTTTGTTTTACTTTAATGTATGACACAAGTCAAATTCCTCGTACGTGTCAACCTACCTGCAAACCTGTTCCTGATACCAATACAGTCAATATATATGAAAGAAAATGGCTGCTGTGTGCTGGAAGCAGCCACAAAATATATCCATTAAGCAATTAGTTTGAACTTATTGATGTTGTTCACATGGAACTGTAGACAGCCGTATCAATGGGGGAAAAGAGCTGGTAAAGCATTGAAAGGTCGGCTTTTATTCCTCTTGTTCTCCTATTTTCTGTGTCATTTTATTATGGTTTTAAGTTTGTTTTGTAATGGAGCTGCATGGATGTTCCTTCACGTTGTATGTATGTAAACTGTACCGTGTTGTACTGTGTTTCTGTCTTAAATGAAAGATTTTTCAAGTGCAGATTCTACCTCCATTGCAGCACGTCATGAAAGGTTGTCAAATATATCCCAATCCAAATAAGCTATCTCCAAATTAGGGCTGTGCAATTAATCGTATTTTAATCGCAATTACGATTTTGGCCTGCCACAATTACGAAAACAACATAATCGAAAAAAACAATTATTTTGCTTTGCATATTTGATCTAATTAATTTTGGTCTCATTTATTTGTATTTATCATATTTTTATATGTTTAGTAGCTTGTGGAAGTGCGCTCCAAAATATTTGTTGATCTTTTTTATTGGTATTTATTATTTTGATATTATTTATTTAAATGTATAATTTATTTAATTTATTATTAGTTTTTCAGTTGAATTATACGTTCAGGGTAATCAACAGTTAAAAATATACTGTTCAAATTATTATTTGTATTTGTTTTAAAGTTCAATAAATTGATTTTTTCAAAGTCAATGAATAATCGTATTTAATAATCGTGATATCAATTATTGACCCAAATAATCGTGATTATGATTTTTGCCATAATCGCACAGCCCTACTCCAAATACTTCCTTTTGTGTCGTGCACATTTGGAGTACAGAACCAGGTTTTCAGTAACAAAAGCTGGTCCTTTGTCCTTGCGGTGTATTCAAGTGAATCCAGTAACCACTCCTTCAGGAATGAAGTGCAGTATCAGCCTACTAGCCTTTAAATCTCTGAAGGCCACCCAGCTAAAGAATGTGAATGTTAACTTCTACCGTACTTAACTTTGTTGATAAGTGTACCAAACTGAAATAAAAATCCACATCCATTGTGACCTCAGGTATCTCTAGAGCTGCCGGTGTGAGAGTGATAAGAGAATGTGCTTTGTGAAGAGAAATGTTTGTAGTTTGTGTGCATGGCAACTATCAATACTTAAGGTCCACTTACACTAGCTTTACAGTAAATATAAACTGTCTGTTGGGGTTTAAACTTCTCCAAGTCTTGCTACTTGATGGCACAACGCTCTCCTGAATGAACTTGAAGTGTCCTCAATGGTGAACAGTCTTGTAGTAAATGTAATTGGGGTATAATCTTCTCCATTAAACCACAAGTCTTGCAGAGAGCTACTTGATGGCACAATGTCTCCTGAATGAACGTAGTGTCCTCAATGATGAACAGTCTTAAGGTCAAAATGCCGAAGCGGTGTAAACAACTAAGTGCTGAGAAAACAGAGAGAAGCTTGCTTTGAGGTATTATGACGAGCACTAGCATGTTTCAGCTCGGGGAAATATTAGTCATTATCTCACCAGCTGAGAGAGAGAGCTGTGAGGAGAGATGGCAAAAGTACACACATCCTTTACTCGAGTAGAAGTACAGATACTCGTGTTTAAAATGGTAAAAGTAGAAGTACTGACTAAACTTCTTTACTCAAGTAAAAGTAAAGAGGGCTTTGAAATGTACTTCAGTAAAAAGTACCCATAACTAGCAGCTGTTTTAAAGAGTACCTGACCTCCCTTTATATTAATAGAACAATAATGTCATTGTTAGCTAATGAATGTTTCCATGCTGAACAACGGCAACATGACAACGTTTTCATTGGTCCCTCTTCTTTAGAGAAGACCAGGAAATGATGGATACACGGATCGTGTTCAAATCAATAGGCACGCAATGACTCTAAATAATAATGATCACGCCACCAAACACACATTCAAACTAAAGGAACCAGCCTGTTTGGAAAATGTGAGAAGTAGAAAGTACAGGTATTTGTGTTCAACATGTGAGAAGTAGAAAGTACAGGTATTTGGGTTCAACATGTAAGAAGTAGAAAGTACAGGTATTTGTGTTCAACATGTAAGAAGTAGAAAGTACAGGTATTTGTGTTCAAAATGTAAGAAGTAGAAAGTACAGGTATTTGTGTTCAACATGTAAGAAGTAGAAAGTTCAGGTATTTGTGTTCAAAATGTAAGAAGTAGAAAGTACAGGTATTTGGGTTCAAAATGTAAGAAGTAGAAAGTACAGGTATTTGGGTTCAAAATGTAAGAAGTAGAAAGTACAGGTATTTGGGTTCAAAATGTAAGAAGTAGAAAGTACAGGTATTTGTGTTCAAAATGTAAGAAGTAGAAAGTACAGGTATTTGTGTTCAACATGTAAGAAGTAGAAAGTACAGGTATTTGGGTTCAAAATGTAAGAAGTAGAAAGTAAACAGTTGTCAGAAAAATAAGTATTGGAGTAAAGTACTGATACCAGAAACATGTACTTAAGTACAGTAACAAAGTATTTGTACTGCACTACTTCCCACCTGTTTCTGAGTAGTTTCACCAGCTAACACTAATCAGTAAGGAAGCTACGATATGGTAATGATGGTCCTTTTTAAAAGCAACATGCTGAGGGAGCAAAGAGGATGACATGCACCAAAGGATTTGAGGCTGAAACGAGCCTCACGGTTTGTGCTTTTCTCCCTGAGGATGCATGAACACCAAATGAGGCGCAGCAGTGGTTAAACTGGGATGAAGTGTTACTTAAAAAGGTCAATCTGTGTGACAAATACCGTGTTTGTACTCTATCATATCAAGGCTGTTCTGGATCAGCAGATGTGTTCAGCCACTCCAGCGTGACGTTGGGATTCTCAAAAAGTCGATTGTTTCACCTTTTTGCATCAGGTCGTGTGAAATACAAATGATGTGCAATATATATATATATATATATATATATATATATATATATATATATATATATATATATATATATATATATATAATATATATATATACTTATACTTATACTTTTACTCAAGTACAAGATCTGAGTACTTAGATCTTGTACTTGAGTAAAAGTATAAGTACTCAGATCTTGTACTTGAGTAAAGTATGAGTACTTATACTTTTACTCAAGTACAAGACCTGAGTACTTCTACCTTTACTCAAGTACAAGATCTGAGTACTTCTACTTTTACTCAAGAACAAGACCTGAGTACTTCTACTTTTACTCAAGTACAAGATCTGAGTACTTCTACTTTTACTAAAGTACAAGATCTGAGTACTTCTACTTTTACTCAAGTACAAGATCTGAGTACTTCTACTTTTACTCAAGTACAAGATCTGAGTACTTCTACTTTTACTCAAGTGCAAGATCTGAGTACTTCTACTTTTACTCAAGTACAAGATCTGAGTACTTCTACTCAAGTACAAGATCTGAGTACTTTTACTCAAGTACAAGATCTGAGTACTTCTACTTTTACTCAAGAACAAGACCCGAGTACTTCTACTTTTACTCAAGAACAAGATCTGAGTACTTCTACTTTTACTCAAGAACAAGATCTGAGTACTTATACTTTTACTCAAGTACAAGATCTGAGTACTTCTACTTTTACTCAAGTACAAGACCTGAGTACTTCTACCTTTAGTCAAGTACAAGATCTGAGTACTTCTACTTTTACTCAAGAACAAGATCTGAGTACTTCTACTTTTACTCAAGTACAAGATCTGAGTACTTCTACTTTTACTCAAGTACAAGATCTGAGTACTTCTACTTTTACTCAAGTACAAGATCTGAGTACTTCTACTTTTACTCAAGTACAAGATCTGAGTACTTCTACTTTTACTCAAGTACAAGATCTGAGTACTTCTACTTTTACTCAAGTGCAAGATCTGAGTACTTCTACTTTTACTCAAGTACAAGATCTGAGTACTTCTACTTTTACTCAAGTACAAGATCTGAGTACTTCTACTTTTACTCAAGTACAAGATCTGAGTACTTCTACTTTTACTCAAGTACAAGACCCGAGTACTTCTACTTTTACTCAAGAACAAGATCTGAGTACTTCTACTTTTACTCAAGAACAAGACCTGAGTACTTCTACTTTTACTCAAGTACAAGATCTGAGTACTTCTACTTTTACTCAAGTACAAGACCTGAGTACTTCTACTTTTACTCAAGTACAAGATCTGAGTACTTCTACGTTTACTCAAGTACAAGATCTGAGTACTTCTACTTTTACTCAAGTACAAGATCTGAGTACTTCTACTTTTTTTCATGCATGCTTCTTAGTTAACATTAAGCAGTCTTCGGCTCTTTTCTGCTGTAACAAAGTACATTTCCTCTCTGAGGGACGAACAGAGGTATTCTGATTCTGATCCTGAATGCACTAACAGCATTCAAATGAAATTGACGACGGGTGTTGTTACAATCTGATTTGGATGCAGTCTAAATGCCACATGGAGAAAGTAGACTTACGTAACAGATATATAAAATGCATTTCAACCCACAAACCTCCCGACTGACACTCCTCACATTTCAAACCCTTCATGCTGTTGCACTTGGTTGCACACGAGAAAAGTGATGGACACAGTTGCATGGAGAATAAAGAGAGCTTGAGAAGGAAATGGTCCATATTTTCTATCCTTCACTCAACATGCCGACCCTCGGTATGAAAGGGGTTGGACTGTCTGAGAAAGAAAGAAAGAAAAGGGTCTGATGTTCACCCACGGATCTTAGGTTTTCAGGGAGTTTTGAAGCATGCTGGAAACACACTGCGACTTCAACTTTAACGATGTAAAGGACTAACTTGCATCAGACTTTGGAGGGAGAAGGCCACCAAAAGGCCACAGAGGGAGGAAGACCAAGAACTGCTGGTAAACTAAACATGGAAGCGATTAATAGCGTAATAAAATGACTTTTCAAATCTCATGCCATCTTTGCTGATCAGGCTATAGGTTGGCTCTAAAATATCTGTTTAGATAAATCTCTAAATTTGGATCATACTTAGGAGAAACAAGGTCACAGAGAGGGCAGCACTGCTCCATGTTTTCCGGGAGGAAGACCAAGAACTGCTATTAAACTAAACATGGAAGCGATTAATAGCGTAATAAAATGACTTTTCAAACTGAAAAAGTCTTCACAATCTTACTCCATCTTTGCTGATCAGACAACATGTTTGCAGTTAGTTTAGTTAAACCTCTTTAAAGTTCTTCAGACAGTTTCTTATTTGCATGTCTGGGTCATCTGTTTATCTCTCCGTATATATCCAGAGTGCTTCACAGCGAAACAAGCGCACCTATCTCTTAAGTTTTCTCCGCACACTATGAGCAACGAGTGATGAATCAAGCTACTCCTGTCCTGCTCTCTCACTATTCATTTCATTCACAAAACCCAAAATATCTCCGCCGCTGCCGATTGGCCAGGAGCGAGCGAACGGCGTGCTCTCAGCGACCAATGAGAGGCGAGTAGTATACTCTCTCTCTCTCTCTCTGGTTTCACGCTGCCTCTTTAACCCTCTCTTATTTCGGTTCTCTCTCTCTTTCCCTCAGTGCATTACAGCAGTCAAAACAATAAGGCAGAGAGAGGAGAGAGCGTAGAGACAAGTCTATATTTTAGAGAGAGAAGACAGCTGGACAACACCATCAAGCGACACTTTCAGAATGGATTTCACTCTCCCAAAACCCCCTCAGGAGTCGAGTCTTAAGTGGTGACTTAGTCTTGTCTCGCCCTTTAAATCCAACCATCTGTGTATTTTGTCCGCTGCTTTTAAACCTTCCAACTGTACGTCGCTTGCTCACAGGTGACGGGGAAAAGCACTCTAAAAAAATGAAACTTTATTGAGCGATTGATTGGCTGATTGACAGCTGATGTTTAACTGTGGGCCCCTGGGAAGGGAAGGGTCTGACGTCAGGACTAATTCAATATGACCCGATTCAATATTCACTTTGTTGTTTTCATCTGCAAATCTTTTTGTGGCACAGAGACACAACAGAAACACACATGAATCAATAATAGCAGTGATCCAGTGACTCTATGAACCCTGCGTGTGTGTGCGTGTGTGTGCGTGTAGGGTTGAATGGGTTTAAAGGGGGTTTTTGAGGTACAACACTGCCATCTATAGGTGTGTCTGTGAACTGCAGTCTGCCAACAGATTACATCATCGTGTTGAGAGCACTGATGTGTTTTTCTAACATGCTGAGAATCAGACAAAGAGAAGCAAGGATGGAGAGAGTTGTATTCTACACATGGAAGATACAAGTGAAACATTTAATAAAGTGTATTTGGACTTAATCTGATAAAACTGTGGATTTATTTCAGTTTTTTTTTACACATTTTAATGAATGGGAGAACATATTGGAATAATCAAAATAAGTAAAAAAAAAATGACTTCTGCTGAAAACTATTTCTCCAGATGTCATCTTTGATATTTAATTTGAATATAACCACAATTACGATATAACAATACACCATCATTCATCATAACTATCCTAAATAGTCCACAAGTACCTTCTTATGTAAATGAATTCTAATCAGGTCAGCCGAACCAGTGATGTCATCCGAAACTGCTTCCTCTGCTGTTGCTTCAGATTACATGTTTTTATCCAAAGGTTGCATACACTTCGTTACCATAGACTTGCCCACAGTACTCATTTGAGTTTAGGTATCTAGTCTAAGTATAAATCGACATATTGACTGGATGGACCCAACGACCTTCTGATTGGTGCTGCATTAACACAGTAAGTGACACCATTTCTTAAGTTATAGACAGACGTTTATCCATTAGAAGTTAGACCTGATCTTCTATTTCAAAATGTAGTTCACTATCAATAATGCCTTAGAGGTTTGGGTTTCAACAAAAGGGTTAGACATTTTTTGTGTTGATTATTGAATTCATTTAGGTCTTCATATATTCTTTCTATTTAGGAATTTGTATTAAATTACATATTCTGAGAATAGTCTTCAGCACTGAATCGATAGTCTTTGACCTCACGTTACACTGATTCTTTTTGTCTATTTTTAAAAAAGAAGTACATTTATCAGCCAAATGAAGGCAAAGAAATCAGCGCCGACAGTTGGGTTAGGGTTAGGGTTAACCCGACAGTTGGGTTAGGGTTAGGGTTGACCCTAACCCTAACCCAACAGTTGGCACAGTTTTAAATATCTTACAAGAATGAGGGTTAGGGTTAGGGGTTACGACAAAGAGGACAAACTGCTCTACTCAAGACGTTATATGTTCCATAACTGAAATAAAAACCTACATATGGGCTAAGAGACACTTTCAGCACCACTGAGTCTGAGTGTCTTTCGTCAAAACCACGTGACGACCAATTCAGAGAAAAGCAGATTCCCAGAAAGAGATGGGACACACTTTGACACAGTTTCTAAAACATCACAACAGAGGGATTCTGTCAGGTTGTGTGGGATCACACTGCCTCCTAGTGGTTACATCATATATTGATATATCACTTCACTGGCTTCCAGTAACTGCTAGAATCCACTTGAAGACACTGGTACTAGTGTGTACCATGCTGTGAATGGATCTGGCCCTTCCTACATCCAGGACATGGTTAAACCGTACACCCCAGCACGTGCACTCCGCTCTGCATCGGCCAGACGGCTCGCTGCACCCGCACTGCGAGGGGGACCCAAGTTCCCATCAGCAAAAACACGTGGGTTTGCTATCCTGGCTCCAAAATGGTGGAATGAGCTCCCCATTGACATCAGGACAGCAGAAAGCTTACATATCTTCCAGAGCAGACTGAAGACTCATCTCTTTCGACTCCGCTTCGAGCGATAGAAGCACTAACAAAGAATTGCTAACAAAGCACTTATATACTAACAAAGCACTGGCTTATCTAAAGCCAGTTGAGTAGCACTTGAAATGTTTTGGCTCTATGAAACCTGATGTACTTATATGATTCTGTTTTCTTCAAGTTTGTATCTTGTTGGTCGAATGCACTTATTGTAAGTCGCTTTGGATAAAAGCGTCAGCTAACTGCAATGTAATGTAATATATTGCAATAACCAGAATAGATCAATGTTATTTCTTAATTTTATCAAGCTTTTTATGTCTATTTAAGTGAAATGTCTCAAACTAAATCATGTAGCTGCGTTTCAACTGCACCATGGTTGTATTATTTATTTATACATCATTTAGAATCAGTAATATTTGTGTGACACAGATTCATTTTGTATTGTATAATAATGTTCATGTTAGAGGTCCCATGTCACGGCCATTTCTACTGATCATAATTCCATTGTTGAGGTATACTAGAATACATTTATATTGTTCAATGTTCCAAACTCACATTGGTTTCTCATACAGCATCTCTGTATAGTATGTGTATTCACTCTCTGTCCTAAACGGCTTGTTGGAGCTCCTGCCCCCCCCCACTCCCTGTGTGAGCCCATTGGCCGTCCGCGAGACAGCGAGACCCAGCCCGAACACACACACACACACACACACACACACACACGCAGCCTGGCTGGGAGTTTGTGTGTGTGCCCAGGCTGAGTTCCGCGGTGTCTCGCCGACCCCACACCAGTGAGCCAGCTCAGTGTCCCGCTCCTCGTGGACAAGTCTGCGGATTGGTCCAAACGTAACGGCTCCGCGGACGTGACGTAACGGCTCCGCAGATTGGTCCAAATGGACCAATCTGCGGCGCCGTTGCGTCACTATACCCGAAATACGTTCCAAAAAGTGAAAGAGAAATCCCCAACGAGGCGTTCTGGGGCAGCATAGACAGGTATTTTCTGTGTTAGAGTTTTACTCACTACAGGGTGTACTTTGAGGGTTTGTGACTCTGCACACCGTTTACATGCAGAAAAAGCTACATAACACACAAGGGGACGGGTAATAACCAGAAAAGCATGTCATGGGACCTTTAAAACTTTGTATTATTGTTTTTTACATCCGAAATAAATCTAATCAAATCAAAACAAAATAATGTAGGAAGTCATTGGTCTTTGTTTTGCATTGAGAACCATCAAATTCCATTGGCCTAAACTATGAAAATCAGATTTAAAGTTGTTTTTAAGATTACTGTATGCATGCTATAATATTATATTGATTCTTTGAAGACTATATCTTCAGATATCAACGTCTGCCGAGATACAAATGGAATAGCTGGTCCACCTTAAAAAGAGCCTGGGTTGTCACTTTGGGGAAAAACCTGTTTAATTTAGTTCAAGCAGTTTGGGCATTTAATTACTTTAATTAATAATTCAGTACATGGTAGGTCTTGCTCTAAAATGGGAGCTAATGGACGGTCGAATTGAACGACTCATGAGAGGCCACAAACTCAGGTGTCATGTTTCACATCATATGCATTATTCCAGGGAATTCTACACAAAGAAAGAGACAGGTTTATGTTCACTAAAATAGGATCAGCAGATGGCTCCAGTTCAGGTTTTGGAATCGATTATCAGGCGAGAAAAGTTGCATCTCTTGCAGCCGAGTCAAGACAAGACATGTGGGTTCTTTGCATTTTAAACGCTTTTAATCAACACTTCTTGAAACTCCAAATGATCAGTGTTTGTTGTGAAGGCTCCTATGTGACGACAACACGAAATGTCCTTTTTTTTTTTTTTTTAATACCAGGGACCGGTCAGAGGTCAAGAAATAGTCCCGTGTTGAGACAGCGACGCTCAGATTCTGCAGAAGGACACTTATTGACTCGAGGAGGGTATAAAAAAGATCTCCTCCACATACCTGAGTGTCAGTAAATCACATCGTCCAGGATGTCAAATAAAATATAGAAATCTCTTCCGTCCGTCGTTTTTTTCCTCCACGATATCCCCGTTTTTTTTGTCTCCAAAATGACTTGACTTCCAGATCAGCTGTTCACAGAATCGGCACATCCATGGGCAAATGGTCCAGTTCAAAGGAAGAGAAGAGGTCAGTGATGCCCTCCTCCTCCTCATTCAGACTCAGGATGTACTCCCCCCTGTCAATGGAGAACGCTGAGGGGGGGGTGAGGGTCACAAAACTCTGGGATTGGAGGGAGGTTTGCATGGGGGAGACAGGTGAGACTGCAGGTGAGTTTAGGGTCATTCCGGACGGCGTGTTGGAGATATTATCGAGTCCCGAGGTGCGGTTATCTTTGTCTGGAAAGATAAAGGGAGTGTGGATAAGGGGGTATAGGGGGAGAACACAGAGAGCGGTGAATGTTTAAATACGCAAAGCAAGTATGAGCAGAGTAGAAAGTAAATACAGAAACCCAAACCCTCTCTACAACATTTGTTCACATCGCTTTTAAGTCATACTCTGAACTCTTTTCTGATGGCTTTATTTTCTTTAATAGCATTCCCTGTCAAATTAAAGTTATCTAAAAACCTACGAATTTGAATGTAATGCTCCATACACTCAGTTCTGTGCTTTACCTCCTGTCTTTCTATGTCAGAGTACCCTTCACCTTTAAGAAGGCATCATGCCGACGAGGAAACAGTTTGAATACAATCACTCCGATATTTTTTTAAACAAATGTGAGCAGAGTAAGGCACGGCACGTTTATTTATATAGCACCTTTCAACACAAGGCAATTCAAAGTGCTTTACACAAATGGGTAGGACATGAGTGGCAAGTAAATACAGTATGGGAAACCCTCTCTACTCGACACAACATTTGTTCACATCGCTTTTAAAATCATACTCTTTTCTGATGGCCTTATTTCCATTTAAAGCATTTTCTGTCAAATGTAAGAGTAAGTACACTCCCTCAGTTCTGTGCTTTTCTATGTTAGAGTACCCTTCACCTTTAAAAAGGCACCATTTTCATCATACGATACGTTTGCACAGATGCCCTTAAACCAGTCTTTTAAGCCGTTAAAAAAGACTCACACTGCCTCCTAGTGGTTACATATATATTGCAATAACCAGAACGGATTCAACTGGAGGTGAAATGGTATGTTAAATCTGCAGAACAATAAAAACATATATAATACATTTGCACAGATTATTCCAAAGCCTTTAAAAAACCAGATGAGGAAAGTGTTTTGAGTACAATCACTCAGATATTTGTTGGCAATTAGTTTGCATCCAACATTGTTTTATGTTACCTTTCTCCATCGCCACTGGACAACTCAAAGTGTTTGCTGAGGTGAGCTCTGTGGGCAACATCTTCAAATATATCTCTCACATGTTCAGCTCATGCAGCTGAATCAAGGACTTCTCACTAATTTCAACCTGCGGCGATAGACCAGTTCACTCTTTCCCTCTCAAAAGCAGAGGCTTGAACATTTATTGAATTGCCATGATACCTTACACCAGGGGTGTCAAACTCAAGGCCCGGGGGCCAAATCCGGCCCGCGACTTCATTTTATGTGGCCCCACAAGAGCTTGCAAAGAATATAATATGTTTATGATACGGTTACTTGCTACTTTACAGAAGCACGTTGCCCATAAACGACATGTCCCACAATGCATCTCAGAATTTGACTTTTTTTGTACAAATATGCCTTTTTTCTTAGAATTAGCCTTTTTCTCATAAATAGATTTTTTTTTCAAAATGTCACTTCTCTTTTTCAAAATGTCACAATCAATGTTTTTCCAGAATGTGGCTTTTCTTTTAAAATCATATTGTGACATTCTTACGGAAGAGACTTGCAATTATTTGCTCTAGACTTCTGCTTTCAGACGTAGTTAATTATGAAGTTATATTAATTAATGATATAGTCTTAAAGTTACAACCGGCCCTTTGAGTGCAACCATAATGCTGATGTGGCCCGTGATGAAATTGAGTTAGACACCCCTGCCCTACACAATGGGATCATGACTGTTCTTTGTTAGTCAACTGCCTCTTTAAGAGTCTTAACTGCTTTTTACACCACTTCTCCTACTGTGGGTTGTAAGGTCATAACCAGTTAGACTTAAATATACACTTATTATTATAGTTATTATTTATCGGGGTTCGTAGTGTCGAATTCTAAGATCTAGATGTGTGTTTTATTACAATTACTATTCATTTTCGTGTTGTTCTTCATATGTCGTTTGTATCTTCTGTAAACTAACTTCAACATCAAATGCTTTTAAGGTCATTATTTGTGGTCTTTTTTTCCCGAAAACTCGCCCAAAAAGTCAATTAAACCATGAGAAATGTCCTGATTTTCCCAACGTCAATGGATATGCGCCTCCCTCTCAAATGTAATACGATAATACTTTAATGGTCAGATAAGGTCTGAAATTTGACTTGCATCACAGCAGCTCCGTGTGTAACATCAACAAAGACAAATATATATGCTATGAGACGGACGATCGGATGTTAAAGTGTCAGACTCACCTTTGGAAGACACCTGGACGAAAGGTGAATAAGGCACGAAGGGGAAGGAGGTCTTTCCGTTTGTGGAGGAGTGAAAGTAGTTCCCCGTAGCCCCCAAAGGGAGGGAGTTTTCAGAGCAGAGGAACGCCTCGATGGGACCCTGAGTGCTGCTGAGGTGAACCTGCAGACTCTGAGAGGAAGAGAAACAAAGGGCTTTTATTAAAGGTCTCCCATCATACTATTTTTAGGCATATATTATAAGTCTCAGATGTATACAAATATATAAAAAACATGTCTCTGAAGTTTTTGCTCAAAATAACAAACAGAAAAGTACTACAAATGTAGTTTTATGTTAGAAAAATATCACTCGGCTCCGGCTTGAGCTTCAATCTCAGGATCCATGTATCTGTGATCCTCTCCAGAATGGAAGTAGTCATCACATACAGAGCATCAACTAGTTCCTGAACAGTGTCCTTCACATGCTGATATCCAAGAGAGGGAGTTACACAGTCACAAGATGGAGGAATACCGGTTCTTCTAGGTACTCATACATCCTGTCATGAACAAAATACATGACAGGATGCATGAGTTTTTTCTCAAAATGTTGGCTTTTTTCTAGAAATCTCAAAATCCTGACTTTTTTTCTCAAGATTCTGACTTTTTCTCTAAAATTATGACTTTCTTAAAAACTGAAAATGATGACTTTCTCAAAATCTCAAAATGACTTTCTCAAAAATATGACTTTCTTAAAAACTGAAAATGATGACTTTCTCAAAAATATGACTTTTTCTCAAAAATATGACTTTTTCTCAAAAGTATAACTTTTTCTCAAAAGTATGACCTTTTCTAAAAATCTGAAAATTATGACTTTTTCTCAAAAAACTGAAAATTATGAATTTGTCTCAAAAATCTGACTTTTCTCAAAAATCTGACTTTCTCAAAATCTCAAAATTCGTACTTTTTCTGAATACTTAAAAATGTTAATAATCCCTCGTCCCCGGCTTGAGCTTCAATCTCAGGATCCATGTATCTGTGATCCTCTCCAGAATGGAAGTAGTCATCACATACAGAGCATCAACTAGTTCCTGAACAGTGTCCTTCACATGCTGATATCCAAGAGAGGGAGTTACACAGTCACAAGATGGAGGAATAGAAAGCAGTATTCAATGTTTACTTCAGATTAGCTCCACGTCAGAAATGAGCATGCTTGTCATATGTCTATCTCCATAGAGGCTGAATCATCATGTTCATCACATAGCTATCATATGCCTCAAACAGTCCTGATGCTCTTCTAGGTAATCATACATCCTGTCATGTTCACAGCTACAGTTGGGATACCTTTGTTATCATGTTACTCTCATATTGGAAGAGGACATTCAGGATTTTCCCATCATTTTATTAAGAAAAGACACATGTGATGGAGTGATTTTGCTGATGTTTGTACCTCCTCTGGGTGGGGAACCTCCAGTTTTGTCTCAGCTGGAGCTCTGATCACGATCACAGTCTGTTCCTTCAGGCTGGGAATCTGTTGGACGTCCTCGTAGGTCAGATAGGCAAACGTGGTCCTCAAGGTTAAGGAATATAATGGACCTGGAGGAGTTTGTGCACAGCAGAGGATACATTTAATAACTAAAGTACATAATGGAAAACAGATTAGAGTAATGTAGAGAAATGAGAGTGTACAGTACAAGAAAAACGCTGTTGGTTTGGATTGGCATTTAGACAAACTACTAACAATGCCTTTGTTACAAGATACTCGTTTTATTTTTTTAATTTAGTCAACATATCCGGGATGCTGAGTCTATTGAACTTTTTAAATCTCAGCTAAAAACTCACCTCTTTGAACTGGCTTTTAATACTAGTTGAACATAACATTTTTACATTTATATGTGTTTTTATATGTTTCTAGTTATTGTGCTTTGTATCATGTTTTTAAATATCGTTTTATTATTTTATTTTTAGGGCTGTCAGTCGATTAAAATAGTTAATCGCATGATGTCCAAAGTTAATCACAAAATAATTGCACATTTTGTATCTGTTCTAAATGTACCTTAGAGGAATATTTTTCAAGTTTGTAATACTCTTATCAACATACGAGTGGACAAATATGCTTTATGCAAATGTTTGTTTATTATCATTTGAACAATGACAAATATTCTCCTGAATGACAGAACTGACAAATATGTAGTTGTCAGTTGTATCTTTAAAACAACAAAATTAAATAATTTATATTCTTAGAAGTTTTTATTTATTTAAAGCTCATTTTTTTATCAATTATATTGCATGTTGATATGGTAAATGATGTTGTGCAGCTTGGTAATTGTGTCATTAGTTATGAAATAAAAAGTTGTTGACAAAGTTATGTAGTGATAGTTGACTAAAGTAACATTTGGTAACAACAACAACAACAGCACAAATTGAAGCTGAATTTCAAAGTAAAGGATATTTCTGAGTGCTCTGGTCCTCATAGAGCCGGTGGACCTGCCTCCTGCAGCTGAGGATCAACTCGTCCAGGATCCTCTCCTGCTCCACCAGATCCTTCAGCTCCACATCTGCTGCTGAGTTCACCTCACCCCCCCCTATACACACACACACACACACACACACACACACACACACACATCAGTCCAGAAACACACACACATCAGCACAGAAACACACACATCAGCACACACACATCAGTACAGGTACTGTACAGAAACACACACACACACACACACACACACACACACCAGTCCAGAAACACACATCCAGAAACACACACACATCAGCACAGAAACACACATCAGCACACACACACATCAGCACAGAAACACACACACACATCAGTACAGGTACACAAACATCAGTACAGAAACACACACCCACACACCAGTACAGAAACACACACACATCAGCACAGAAACACACACACACATCAGTACAGGTACACAAACATCAGTACAGAAACACACACCCACACACCAGTACAGAAACACACACACACCAGTACAGAAACACACACATACAGAAACACACACACCAGTACAGAAACACACACCCACACACCAGTACAGAAACACACACACGTACAGAAACACACACGTACAGAAACACACACGTACAGAAACACACACACGTACAGAAACACACACACCCACACACCAGTACAGAAACACACACACGTACAGAAACACACACACACCAGTACAGAAACACACAGATACAGAAACACACACACGTACAGAAAACACACACACACACCCACACACCAGTACAGAAACACACACACGTACAGAAACACACACACACCAGTACAGAAACACACAGATACAGAAACACACAGATACAGAAACACACACACACACTGCCACTCATACTCACAACCACTCGATGTAGTTCTTGGACTTCTTCTTGATGAGTTTGACCCCCTCCAGGACGTTGGTGACGTCGTAGAGGCGTCTCTTCGGGGCGTTGAGCTCGTGGGCGACGAAGTTCAGATCCACGACGCCGTCATGAGAGCGCCTCATGATGTCTGCAAACCTCCGCGTCAACAAACCCAGAGACGTTTCAAAACGAGATTTCTCGCATATCGACCGGCGGGCTACGGGACTGGTGGAGGGAGCTGGGGAGAAAACAGGAGACATTTATTTGAGATGCTTCCTTTTTAAGAATCTACATGTCTATAAAAGGATACTCAGAGTGTTGACAGAGAGCAAGACAAGAGTTTGGAGAGCAGACTGTTACTCGATAATAAGACACACTTTCGTCTTAGCACGACACTTTATTTCAGCACACCGCCATCTTCGGATATCACATACAACACGTAACACTTCACAACATCCGGTAACACTTCCGGTTCTTCACAATAAAACTCCCAAGTGAACACATTAAACAGAAACAGAAATAGTGCATGTAAGTTAACACATACCTTAGGGGAAAGTTATGGCGGAAATATGGCGAGAGAAAAAGGGAAGTGTACAGGTATTGGGAATCATCAGAGAAGAATATATATAAATGCTACTTTGGAAAACTTTCCACACGAGACTACAAGTACTTAACAATATATAATGAATAGTGGTGCTGGAAAGTGCACATACAAAATATCTCAATCGATTTTAAGCGCAATTTCTCACACAGAGACCGGCGGGAAAACAGGTGACATTTTAGTTTTTATTTGAGATGCTACTTCTTAAAAAGATTTCTAAAATGGATACTCAACGTAAGACATGTTTGGAGTCTATTTAGGTCCAGACTGTTGACTGTGACAGAGACGAGACAGAGTTTGGAGAACATACTTGAAGGAAAAGTTATGGAAAGGTATAAGAGATAATCATAATCCAGCAGTTCACTGGAAATATGGCGAGAAAACCTCTGGGAGGTGATGGGTACTTCCAGAAAAACTGAGAAAAATAAATATAAATCCAACTTTTGAAAACTCTAAACACAAGACTACAAGTCAGCGTTTCCGCCAGGGGGGGCGTCTTGCCGTCGTTTGACGCCCTTATTCAGCTCGGGACGCCCTGAACTCGTCCAAAAATTGTAATAATCCGAGAGAAGATCGGGAGTTTTTATCGCTTGAAATGACGAAAAGGAAAAAGGACATCCCTCTGTTGGAGGGGCAAAGGAGTCTGGTGGGATTCTTTTCGGAGTATTGAAGATCGTTTCCCCGACATCGGCGGTGCCTGCCACAGGACAACACGGAACGTGCGCGATTTGGACGCGATGAGCGGTGCTAGTAGAGCACGCGCGTGAGCTGCGAGCACCAGAGCCTCGCAGCGGAGAAACTGAGGCTCCGTGGTAAACTGTGGTAACATGAAGAGCCGTTTGGGAGCCGGCGCTTTAAGAGAGCCGAGCCAAATGATCCGGCTCACTAACGTAAAAAGACAGTATCAATAAGGGACGGCTCAAGTCAAAATTCACCCGCTCTCGGGGTGGACGCCCTCTCAGCCCTGGTCTGGCGTAAACACTGCTTTATTGATTACTCTCTTATCTACTCTGGCATACGGAGGGTTCACTGGACCATCCTTTACGAAAAGAATAGAGATAATGCCTTCCCACAATTCATTGCGGCTGGATCCATTGAACCGTTGCGTGTCAAAACAACTGGTGTCCAATAATTACACTGCTCGATTCCTCTCCTAATTACTTGTGAACTTATACTACAATGCCTTGACCTCATGACATACGAGTGGTGCAGGAATGAGTCCTAAAACCTGGAAATGAGTTAGCATTGAACCACACACACACAGTGCCCTTCTCTTGCAAGTCTTTTTGAACAGGTTTCCGGTTAGATACCTGAAATAAGGTCTGTGGTAAACACAAGTTGAAGACATAAAGTAGGTCAGTAAATACCCCATTAGTAAATGTCCCACGCTTCTATGTGACCTAAAATGGAGGCTGCTTCTTGCCATGCGAAGTTCTGGGTTTGCCTGCAAAGTACGTCATCGCTGCGCCACTCTATTTTTGACGAAGGTTACGAAAAAGCCCTTAAAACAGAAAACATTTAATTTTATCGTTCATTTCTTCATATTTTTGCTTTTATTGCAATTGTTTATGCATTTTAAAATCAATTGAAATTGCTCTTTTTAACTTAAATGCAGATGCAGCATAATGGGACTTTGGCAGAATTCAAATTGAGGATGTGGCGCAGTGGGAAAGTGCATTGATCTTCAGATCAGAGGAGCACTGGTTCAATACCCACTGCAATCAGCATGTAATTGTGTCCCTGGGAAAGACACTTTACTGTTTGCTGTCATGTATTGTTGACAGTTATGTTTAGTGTTTCCTTCTGTTCTGTTATAACACCTTGTGCAGAATTTTTTGGCAATACTATGTTTAAAATGTGCTCATGCCAATAAAGCCCCTTTGTATTGTATGGTAATGTCAAGTCCCCCAGGTTATTTATCATGGTTCCTACAAAGTTTGAGTCACATGACAGTTTGAGACCCCGTTGGTCGCAGAGGACTAGAACATTGGCTATTAAATCAAAAATAAATAAAGTAATGAATGTACAAAGGCTACTTGTTGGTTATCTGTCGCTACTTTTTAATAGCGGGTAGCTGGCTCCTCCACATGAACTTTTTAATTTTTCCAAATAACAAACATTAATCCTAAGGGTTAGGGTTATTTCATACAAAAAAAGCGCGGATTTCGAGTCTGAAAAAAACTAAAAAAAAGTGGCGACAGATAACCCACAAGTACCGTAAAAGTCTGCAGTCAGCATGTCGTGGTGTCCCTGTGCAAGACACTTGAACACACCAACATTGCACATTTTGCAGCTAACAATTGACATGTGTATGACAAATGTAATGTCAAGTTCCCCAGGTTATTTATCATGGTTCCCACAAAGTTTGAGTCACATGACAGTTTGAGACAAAAATACAGACTGGTATCAAACACGTTGGTCGCAGAGGACTAGAACATTGGCTATTAAAAACTAAAACAAGAAAGTAATGAATGTACAAAGGCTACTTGTGCTTGGTACTTGTATCTGTCACTACTTTTTAATAGCGAAATTGCACATTTTGCAGCTAACAATTGACATGATGTAATGTTAAGTAATGTCAAGTTCCCCAGGTTATTTATCATGGTTTCCACACAGTTTGAGTCACATGACAGTTTGACACAAAAACCTGCAGAAGTACAGGCTGGTATCAAACACGTTGGTCGCATTGGACTAGAACATTGGCTATTAAAAACAAAAACAAGAAAGCAATGAATGTACAAAGGGTACTCGTGAGTTATCTGTCGCTACTTTGTAATAGTCAGCATGTCATTGTGTCCCTGGGCAAGACACTTAAACACACCAAAATTGCACATTTTGCAGCTAACAATTGACATGATGTAATGTAATGTCAAGTTCCCCAGGTTATTTATCATGGTAACCACAAAGTTTGAGTCACATGACAGTTTGAGACAAAAATACAGACTGGTATCGTTGGTCGCAGAGGACAAGAACATTGGCTATTAATTAATAAATAAAGTCATTAATGTACAAAGTCTTACCCTTTCCTCCTGTTTGGGACAGAGGAGCCACCAGTTGTTTGGATTTGGAGGTCCTGTCTCCATCCTGAAGGTCCTGGGTTTCTCCTGCTTCCAGCTCCAGCCTTCTTTTTACCTGAAAGACAACAAAAAAAACATGCTTTAAAAATTGCAATTTTAGACAAACATCTGATTCATCAATCAATGGTTTCAAGGCAGCCATTTTATTCAAAATACAGTAAAAAACAAGTGATTGTATTGACTTGTGACTGAACATGCATGTAGTTGGAAGCATTGTGCATGTTTCTGCATTATATTATATGTTTAAATATTCACCTGGAGCTGGTTAATGGTGGTTTTAAAAGGAGTGTCATTACCTGGGACAGCAGCTAGCTTCTTTCTGCTGTGTTTAGCTAGTTGGAGCAACATTTCCCCATCCCCCTCCCCACGCTCACCAAAAGGCCTAGCATTAGTTTGCTCGTGGACAGAATTAAACCAGTTAATTCAGTGAGTTTCTTACCAGTGTGTTCACAGAGAGACTCGGTGTTTTAAAGCACTGTCAGCCTGTGCAGCATTAATAGCGCAAAGTGTGCAAAAAGTATGTTCCGACAAGGCGCGGTGTGATGCCTCAAAGGTAAAATGACTGTCAAGCTACCGGAAATACAGAAATAGAGCCATGGCTGCAATGAGTCACTTTCAAAATAAAAGCAGTATTTATATTGAAATAGAAATATAGGGCAGTTTTCATGGGGAAATGTATGGAGCTATATCAGGGTCATGAAAAATACAATGATGTATTCAAAATAAAAATAAGTATTTGAAATAATTACTCAGGTTGAATATTATTTTTGATTCAGTTCAGCAAAGGGTGTTATAGTCTGTGTTGTTGTTGTGGGGTGTGTGTGTGTGTGTGTGTGTGTGTGTGTGTGTGTGTGTGTGTGTGTGTGTGTGTGTGTGTGTGTGTGTGTGTGTGTGTGTGCCATCAGGGATTTTGGGCCCCATGAAAAGATAATCAGATTGCTTAATTAAATATTTTTTTCTTAATGTTCTAAAATTGTTTGGGCCCCTGTCAGTCACGGGCCCTTAGAATCGTCCTAACTTTTCACCCCCTTACGGCGCCCCTGTGTGTGTGTGTGTGTGTGTGTGTATGTGTGTGTGTGTGTGTGTGTGTGTGTGTGTGTGTGTGTGTGTGTGTGTGTGTGTGTGTGTGTGTGTGTGTGTCTACTGGGCTCTGTGGTGGTTGTATAGTCTGACCGCTGCAGGAAGGAAGGACCTGCGGTATCTCTCCGTGAGGCAGCGGGGGATGGCGTCAGGTCCACCAGAACAACCTGCTGGCTCGTTGCGGATACGTAAATGACATGTAATGTAATTTCACATTCTAGCACAGTGTATTGCTCTTATACCGCGATTGTTGCCAACTACGATGCTCAACAGCTCACTTAACAGAACTTTGACGCTGGTATCAGTTTGGTTTCCCACCAATCACGGGAGTATTGTTTGTGTATAGAAAGTGTTGAGTTATATTTCTCGCGCTACCTAACATCCATGAAGGCAACATGACAGAGGGAGGCCAAACTACTCGCTGGTAAGCCCCGCCCCCCCCAAGCAACATCAGGGCCAAAAGTTTGTAGGTTGGACCACATGTAAAATAAAATGTCAGATTTTAGGGGAATAAACACGACAATTTCTATTTTCTGCTACTGTATAGTCCACTTGCTTGTTACTGATATTACTGCAATGCTTTATTTATTTTGTATGTGTGCATTATTCATTAACACACATCATAATAAATCAGATAATACATGTTTTTGTATATTAATCAAATCCAGTCCATGAATACATTAAAGCATATGATATAATCTGTATTATTCTGCATTAATTGGATTAACACACCCTTTGCATGGCCTTAATCCAATGGGTGTCAGGTGGTAATATTATGTTGTATTAAGCAGCACAGTTGTTTTAGTCACAGGTGTTTAACCAACCAGAAAAACAACATCTTCCCATCACCTATAGCCTATAATACCTTTTTCCTGTCAAGCATTCATCTTTATTTTGAAGAACGGTTTTGCACTTCCGGTAACAACAATGGTAGCCTCCGCGTGCTTGATGTAGCTAAATGAAGTTGCATTTCGGGTTACAAATGGTGCTAATGTCACTAAAATCACATACATCCTCCTCACCTAGTGTCACTATTTGATAAGAAGCTAGATAACGCTTAATGTTACCCAGCTTGTAACATCATTTGAATAAAATAAGCCTATCGAGAGCGACAACCTCCGACATTTTGACTAATAAACACGACCAAATGCATGATAAAAGGGTAATATTAAGTCTGTTAATGTACAAAATATCTTCCAGGTTACTACGGACAGCTGCTAAGGAATTAGATGTGTACCCACAACAACATAGCATATCAGCTTTCCATCTACTCTCCAAAACGACCCCAGATCCCCTTTTAAATTCCGCATAACGTACCTTAAATTGTTCCTTCTTCAATGTCTGCACTATCCCGGTTATTGTTGACAATCCGGGGGGTTGTTAGGTCATTTGGACCGTCAATCGGCTTGTGGAAAATAGGTTTAATGTCGACGGTGCTACCGATGTAGGACGAAGAAGAAGATCCGGTCGATCTATTCTCGGAACACTCCGCGTTAATATCCACCGAAAACCCGTTTCTCATGTTGTCCCGTTTTGCTTCCACTTTAATCATTTCAAACGATTCTAGAATATATATCCAGCTATCCATGTCCTTCTCATTCATTATTCTTCACAAACTATGTTAATAAATATGGTTTCTAGCCGATATCTGACACGGAGAGAGGATATTACGCGCGAAATTTAAGATTTCCCGGGAATTATTTTTGAATCAGATTTGCATGTATGCTGCTATTGGCTGTCACGCTGTGTGGACCTGTGACGTAACGTTAGCCGACCAATAGCAACACAGCTACTGGATTCTTCACAAAGGAAGTCTGTTCGTCTGTTTTCATCATGGATGTATAATAAGAACGGTTTTCATGATTGAAATAATAATAATAATTTATAAATGTAATTATTTAATGTAGTTTTCAGGGACTAAAGATAGACAAGACAGTATATGATGATCTGAATGACTTTTTCTGGGGTGGAAAGAGATATAAAGCTGTATATGGAATCATCTCTTTTTGGTCAATTAAATGTGTTGTACAAGTGACGGTGGATTAAAACATTTTAGACTTTTCTCTGCTTTTAATTTCCAAACCCCTGCCTCCAGCTCTGAGCTCTCTGAGAAACCAGATCCTCAATGAACCCGCAGTGAGGAGCTTCGTCTGAACTATTCACCTGCTGCCTTGAACTATGTGCAAAATCCTCTGTGATTTTTCATTTGTTGTATTCCTTAAAGGGGACCTATCATGCAAAATGCACCTTTGTACGTCTTTTCTACATGAATATGTGTCCCCGGTGTTCCAGGGAACTCACCAAGTGTCAGAAAACACAACCCTCTCTATTTTCCTCCATACCCAAATCTCTAAAAAAGGGGCTGTAACGGATCTGATAAAAACTGATCCAGATTTGAACACTGTCCTGACGTCAGGACGGTGGCGCTACGGCTATTGGGCCAACTCCACCAATCAGGAGGAGACAGCCACGGCCATTGCCGTTCGAAAGCGCTGGAGACGCTGTAGTGCATATGCCAGGCCTGTAGGTGGTGCTGTTCTCACTGAATCTGCCCTTGGAAAAACAGAGCTAAAAAATGTCAAATTGAGCAAAATGAGGCATGGCTAAAATGCATGATCTGTTTGGTATTTTGAAAAAATATATATATAAATATGCCTTATATAGTTATGGTCCTACACTATATTATTCAAATATAGCATGATAGGTCCACTTTAAATCTCTGTGACACGTTGTAGCTTCAAAGAATAACAAGCGGTGAAAGTGATATGATTTTTCTTTTAAAAGGGACATTTAGTTTGAGAAGCAGGTCAGATGAAGTCTCAAAATCAAAAATAACCTTTAGAAAGTCAATCTATTATACAAATTACTTCATAATCATAGTCGTTAAAGTTGTCTTTTACAATACACTTAAACAAATGAATCACAGATATTTTAAGAATGTACAAATGTGGCTTTAGGGAAATTCACACATTTATGTTACGTGGGGAAATGGATGAAGAGAGTTTTTCAGGATTATGGTGAATTATTGTGGTTTGTATGACATTACTTGAATGTATACTGAGAGGCTGTGGCGCAGTGGAATAGTGCGCTCGCTAATCTTCAGATTATGGTTCACTGGTTCAATCCCCACTGCAGTCAGCATGTCGTTGTGTCCCTGGGGAAGACCTGTGGGGAGTGTCCACAGTACAGAATGTATGTAAATCACTTTGGGTAAAAGCGTCTAGCAAGAGACATGTCATATATTTCCATCTGGTTGCTACGTCTCTAAAAGTGCACACACTCCTAAATATACGCCCCAGTACAAAATGTTGTTTCTCGTTGTGTAAATACTTTGTACATTTCTCTATGTCTGATAGATCATTTAATTTAGGTTTTTCTAAATTAATCAGGATTATGTTTTTGTTTCAAAATATCTTTCTTTGCTCTGTTTTGAACTATAATACATTTTAGCTGAGATCCTGACTGGCTGCTTTTACCTGTCGATGCTTTTCTGCTAGTATTTAGGAATAAGGGACCTTCTTTCTCTTAGTTTTGTAAACTAGACGTTCCTCTGATATTACATTTGTTTTGTACTTCTGTTTTCTCATTAATAAAGTCCCCGAAATTCAAAATTTCTGAGTTCTTTGTAATTTTACTTGTATGATTACACGTATGTGACTGGACTATGAATATTGTAGTCACATTTAGTTTGTACTCTCATTCCTACCATAAACCATGATCTTCAGTTCACTGATGTACTCTGTACTGAAGACTCACTTTGTCTGTTATGATAGTTTGAAAACAGACCTTCAAATTGGCAACTTGTAAGGGACATTTTGTCCTAATGATATAAGTATACCAGATGTAAAAACGATCTGATGTTGGTATGGTGTGCACTAAACCACTGGAGAACTCAGACCTCTTCACTGCATAGAAATGTGTTGAGTATATCTCCTTTAAAAAGTATTTCTCTGTTGGGTGAATTCATTTGAAACATCCTTACTTTTCACTAGGGTTCTGTTGTTGTGTGTGTTTTTAGCCCAGCAGCGGACAAAGATAAAGGAGTCTTAAAGGGTCTAGTGGGAGGTGAAGTGGAGGCGAACTCAACTAATCTGGGCTGAGTGTCAACTCACTTCACTCTCTCTCCTTACTCACACATATCCTTTCCATTCCTGCTTCTGTTTCTACTGGAAGATATTATAGGCCTCGTATCACCACAACAACTCCAACTCTCTCACAGGAGGCTGCTGAACTGCCAGTCTGCTACTCAGAAGAGTTCCTTTCTGGCTTTTCCTCACAACAGTCCCTGGTTCCCTGGCTCTGAGACTTGGACCAGACATCCAGCCCTGCTGCTCTTTCCACTGCGTCTCCTTCAGCCCCACAGAGGAGGTGCCACGGGTCTCCTCATCTCCCCTACATGGGATTTCTCTCTCTACCCTCTGCCACATTTCACTCTGTCTTCTTCTGAATTCCACGCAGTAACAGTAACTCACCCCATTCAATGAATCATTGTTATGGCGGTCTGTACTGAACTTGACGTTTTAAGGATATTTAATATTGTAAATCAAACCAATAAACAAACATAATTATACGGTCAACAAAAGATATCAGAGCTAAGATCGCCACACACACCAGGCGCCCTAAATACCATGAACCATGTGACAATCACCAGAAACACGCATTACAAGTGTGTGTGGTGTTAACAAATAATATTATAACTATAAACTCAGGCTACCACAGCATTGTGGCTCCTGCACTTGCTGTTGTCTGCCGCCCACCAGGTCACTAGGGGAGTTCATGGAGGAATTAGATGTCCTTCTTTCTAACATCCAGGACTCTAGGCCAGCTGCTGCTTCTTCTCAGTGACTTCAACATCCAGACAGAGAAGTCACAAGTCATCTCCTCATGCTCAGCTCACAATGATGCGGGAATATGACTCTGCAAGATGTATGGCATGGAGCACCATCCTTGTGTCTGCCTCCTCATGATGTCAAACTGCTGACTCCTGAGAGTCATTTTCCCACATAATTGTGAGGTCTGATGACACAGATGTGAAAGTACTGCTCATATATTATGCAAGCAATGAAATGTTTGGTTCATCTCTAGTGTACATGCATGCAGGCCATGGAATGAGAGAGAGATATGTCCCCATCAACACCCTATGTGAGAAAATTGGAAAAGACATGTCTAACTGTCTACCAGCATGTCATGCACTCACTGGCTGTGGCACAACCAGTAGTTTGTACAGAATAGGAAAGACAACAGCATTCACCAAACTCAAGACCCATCTCAGCGAGCTCAAAGATCTGGCCCATTTTGGACTCTCTGCCAGCTTGGAAGGATCTTTGCCAGTCGCAAGAGAATTTGCGCTTCTGCTATATGGAAAAAATAAAAAGGAAATTGGACTGATGTGCAAAAAGTTGGATGAACTGAGGTTCATAATTGCATCAACAACAGATGCAGCCTCGGAAAATCTGCCGCCAACAGAGGATGCATTTCAACAACATGTACACAGCGATATGGTGTCACAGCCCGAACCCAAACCCTTGTTATGGAGTCCTGTTGGCAAGGGGTGGATTGTCAGAGATGGGGCCATTCAACCAGTGCTATTTACAAAAAAAACTCAGCACCTAGAGAAGTGAGAGACATTACTCACTTGTATTGCAAAGATGCAAAGTGTGGAGAGAGTGGAAAGTGCCAGTTGGCCTTCCCTGTACTTCCCCTGCACCTGCTGTGCAGAATGTCAAAATGTGTCCCCTAACGTTTCTGAGGAACCTGACATTTAACATTATATTCTAGTATCTGTATACTTGACCTCTCACAGAGTTATTTGATGATTTGTATACTGTACTTTGAATTAAGGTTCCAGTTTCAATAAAACCTGTACTATTTACACCTATGTTTTAGAGGCTTGCAATTTAGAACTAATACACTTTATTGTATTGGGTTACTCTTATTCTGACTATTTGGTGATGTAGTTCAGCCACCTAGTATTTCCCTCTCCAGATATAATGACCATCAGAGTGAGCAGCTTCCGGTTTCGCTATGAGTGGTCGCATTTTCGAGAGCTCCCGCTTTGGAGGTTATTCCTCACGATTTTTTACATATTTCATCCTCCTGACAATATGGATTATGGACTCCTACCTCAACTCATCAATGAGGCAACATCACTTAGAGAAGGAGAGTAGTGAAAGCAGGGATAAAATGAACCACAATGACTTTTACCTTCTCAACGGCTGGGAAAGGAAACACCTCGCTTTTGGAAGTGCAAGCATTCATGCATTATTAACTGCAAACCCGACGCGAAAGTACTTACCCCCGTCAGGCAAACTAGACCGAAGAAGTATGATCGTCTTGGTCTTATTGTTAGCGGGAGACATCCATCTGAATCCGGGCCCGGTGCAGACAAGAAGCCATTCCTGCAGGCTCGAGGAGCTAGCATCACAACTAGCATCACAACTAGCATCTCTTCCGCTACAGCAACAACTACGCGACGACAACAGAGACCATGGAGACAGCGGAGACCGAGGAATCAACGGAGACTTCGACATTCCCCCGGGGACGCCTCGGCAGACAGACACGCATGAGGCAGTGACGAGAGGAAGAGAACCGAGATCCGAGGGAACAAATATCCACCATGTTGTTAGCCACCCTGCTAGCATATCGACGGCTAAAGCTACAACGGAGCCTCAAATTCTCAAATTCTCTGCAATACTCAATGATTTGGCCCCCCTAAGAACAACCAGGGTAAAAAATCGCGCTGAGCCGTGGATGCACTCCGGCATACTGACCGCCATGAAAACCAGAGACAAAAAATGCTCTGAGTTTCATAAAAGTCAGTCAATGCTTTCCAAAAGCACGAGCAGTGAACTCCAGGCCCACGTGACTGAACTAAAAATTGAAAGAAACAGACTAAGAAATGACGTAAGCTCCATGATCAAAACTGCCAAAAAGAATTTCATCAATGACAAAACTGAGGAAAACAAAAATAAACCCCGTGAACTTTGGAAATTACTCAATAACCAGCTTGGCTGCAGTAAAAAACTCAAAACGAGATTTTCAAACGTAAACATAAAGACAGATAACAGGCTCATCACAGACAAACTGGATGTGGCCAAGTACTTGAACATTTTTTTCACAAACATAGCCACAACTCTTGTAAATAAATTACCCTCCCACTCAGGGCTTTTTGGAGTAGATCACATCATGACCTACTACAAAAACCTAGGGGTACGCAAAGATGATTTCAGTCTAGCAAGGGTAACAACAGCAGAGGTACTCATTAAACTGAGCGCCCTCAAACCTAACAAGGCCACTGGCCACGACAATATCCCCTCCAAATTCCTCAGAGACACAGCAACCGCCATCTCACCAGTCATAGCTCACATAATTAACCTCTCCATAAAACAGGGAAAAGTACCCAAAGACTTCAAAATTGCAAGAGTAACCCCCCTGCACAAAAAGGGCAGCAAATTGGACCCAGGCAACTACCGCCCTGTTTCTATACTTACCTCCATCTCGAAAGTCATGGAAAAAAATAGTATATGAACAGGTCGAAAAGTACCTCGCAGAAAAGAAACTAATCTATGAATTTCAATCTGGCTTTAGAACATCCCACTCCACTGACACATGCCTTCTTTATTTGAACGACCACATCAAACAAGAGGTGGACGAGGGTAAATACTGCGGCATGGTGATGCTGGACCTACAAAAGGCTTTCGACACTGTCAATCACCCCATTCTGATTGACAAGCTAAAAGCAATTGGTTTTGATAAACTATCGGTGAGCTGGATGCAATCCTACCTGGAGGGGAGAGAACAGATGGTGGAGGTAAACGGTACTCTGTCCCCCCCCCTCCCAGTGAGCTGTGGTGTTCCACAAGGAAGCATATTAGGTCCGTTACTGTTCCTAATTTATGCAAATGACATGTCATCAGCATGTGACTGCAACTTGTTCCTGTTCGCGGACGACTCAGCCCTGCTGGTCTCTGACAGGAGCAGATTGCAGGTTGAAAAAACCCTCAGCTCCGAGCTCGGCAGAATCTGCACCTGGCTCGCCGATAATAAATTATCATTACACCTGGGTAAAACAGAGTCCATTCTCTTCGGTTCGAAACATAATCTCAGCAAATCCGACGACTTCTCAGTTGCAGTGGGTGACATTATTGTCACAAGTAAGAAGGAAATTACATACCTAGGATCTATTCTTGAGGCAAACCTCTCCTGTGACAAAATGGCATCCAATGTAATAAAAAAAGTCAATCAAAGAACTAGATTCCTATACCGGATCTCCTCTCTGGTAAACAAAAACACCCTGAAAACTCTGGCAGGAGCACTCATTCAAGGGTACTATGACTATGCTTGCACGTCATGGTACCATAGCACCTCCAAGGCGCTAAAAATAAAACTTCAAACATCGCAAAATAAACTGGTCAGACTACTGCTTGACCTTTCATCTAGAACCCACCTCACCTCTGCCCACTTTGACAACCTAGGATGGCTTAGAGTAGACGACAGAGTACAGCTACTTGCAATGGGCCTGGTCTACAAGATCCACTACACCTCTATGGTACCCATGTACATGTCAAAATTCTTCCCAAAGGTCAAGGAATACCATGATCATAACACCAGAGGGAGCTCCACAAATCATGTAAAACCCAGATTTGGCACAAAAAAAGGGGAATACACGTTTCGCAATTATGCCACATCAAGGTGGAACGCTCTTCCCACAACTGTAAAGGAAAGTAAAACTATACTTACCTTCAAAACCTCTCTTAAAGAGCACCTTCGGGGGAAAGCATTGCAAAACTGGCCCCGGTAATGGTACAAATCTCAACCTGTCGTACAATGGACAGCTTCCCCCCCCCATCTATGTATATACTCGCATTTTAGACTCTGTTACTAACTGTATATCTGTAGACTTGGTATGTCTTAAATGTCCGGTTAGGATGTATTAGAACGAAATCTAAAATGAAAATTGTAAATAAGCCATCTGTATGTAAAAAACCACCTGTATGTAAATTGTAAATAAGCCATCTGTATGTCAAATATGTCTTATATGTCTTAAATGATATGATGAATTGGAAATGGGGGACCCTGATGTAAACAAGACGAAAGTCTTTCTCTGGTCTGCATCCCCTTAACAATTGTATGTTTTGAGCTGTACTGTACTGTACCCAATATACAAGCTGTTAATAAACTTTTCAATCAATCAATCAAGCATTCTTAACTTATAGGCTATTATGCCACTTATCCCCCACTTGGAATTTGACTGTGTCAGAGAAGAGGTAGGCCTATGTCTAAAGAAATCTCATTTACAATAGAACTGTACCAGATATTTCCATACAACTACTGGTTAGTGTTCAATAGCACCTAGACAATTCAGTAATGGTATATTTTTTAGGGATTTCTGTTTTTCTGATAAATGAGAGAAAAGTGATTGAGTCCTATGTTCCTCACCAAAAGGTACAATTTCCGTCTAAACTAAAGCTAAGTTTACAGGACTATAATTCAGTATTCTTTTAGGAAGATAATTGTCTGACTATTTGGTGATGTAGGACAGCCACCTGGTTCATACCTCAGCAAATCTGAAGAGGAAAAGAGTGATCATTCTCAAGTTATGGGCTTTCTTGTCACCTTTCCCATTTTCGGCCAATTTGGCTCTTTTTCAGGGATTGGGGTAGTTCTAAAAAACAACCAAAAAAACGTTTTTTCCCCCAAAATAAAATGTGTCAACAATCAATTTAATTAATGGGAGACCCTAAAGATAAGAAAAGTCATTGTTGTCATTTGTTCTACCTCGGGTGGGGTATCTCAAAATCTGAGGGCCCTTCCTGCTAGACTATAAGGTCTGTGTCAAATAACAGACTGTCACATTACTCACTCTAAAGTCAATGGCACACAGAACAGTGAGACCCTACTGCCCCCCCCCCCCCCCCCCCCCCCCCCCCCCCCCCCCCAGACTGCAGGGTATCTGATCTGTAGCTCCCAGAAGATTTATAATAATATATATCATATTTCTGCACCTAAAAGAGACAAAATAGTGAAAGAGAATGGTGCACGGGACACTAATAGTGGTGCAAGTCAAATGTAGATTAAAGTGAACTATACATGTTTTAGAGTAGGATGAGATAAATACTGTTCAGTGGAATCAAATAAAGAACACAGTGTGTAATCCTACAGTGTGTGTGAGCAGCATGAGGACAGAGACAGCAGAATAAAGCATGTCTGCATCTTCTCACTCAGGCAGCACAAGATCAGCTTTCACTTTCGATACACAACCTGAGTGAGCCAGATTTACCGAGAAACACGTGGCGCGACGCTCAGACTGAATTCTCATTATTGGCTCAGACGGAGCTGGTGTTAACTCCTTCTGTGTGTCTCTCTCATTGACATCCCGCTCTGCAGAAAGGACGGCTGTGTTTCTGTGGATAAAGAACCTTTCACACAGAAAGCCTCGTGAGATCAAGATGAAGATGTTGCTGTTTCTGCTTCTCCTGGGAATAGTAGGCCCACACTGCACATCTGCACGTGAGTCTTTTTATTCTTTACGTTGGAACATAAGAAGTGCTTCATGTGTTTATGGGCTGTGTGAGTTTAAAGTGTGATAGTCTTAAATGGTGGTAAATAGTGTACTTTTACTCCACTGCATGTATTTAATCCCTTTAGTTACTTTACAGATGTGGATGAATGATGTGAAATATAATCAAGTGTTAAATCAGACTTTAGTTCCACCTGGAGTAAATTCACAAGCTACCCTGCAGTATACAAAGTCATTCAAACTAGCTGCACCTTTACCAGCTTTGAGAACACTTTCATGATCAATCATTATAAAACATATCATATATATTATTCTGAAATGGACCAATCTGCACAATGACTACTTTTACTGTCGCTACTTTCACTATATTTTGATGAGAATACTTTTCTACTTTTACTTGAGGAACATTTTGAATGCAGGACTTTTACTGTAACAGAGTATTCCTACACTCTGGTACTTCTACTTCTACTCAAGTACATGATCTGAGTACTTCTACTTTTACTCGAGTACAAGATCTGAGTACTTCTACTTTTAGTCAAGTACAATATCTGAGTACTTCTACTTTTACTCAAGTACAAGATCTGAGTACTTCTACTTTTACTCAAGTACAAGATCTGAGTACTTCTACTATTACTCAAGTACAAGATCTGAGTACTTCTACTTTTACTCAAGAACAAGATCTGAGTACTTCTACTTGTACTCAAGTACAAGATCTGAGTACTTCTACTTTCACTCAAGTACAAGATCTGAGTACTTCTACTTTCACTCAAGTACAAGATCTGAGTACTTCTACTTTTACTAAAGTACAAGATCTGAGTACTTCTACTTTCACTCAAGTACAATATCTGAGTACTTCTACTTGTACTCAAGTACAAGATCTGAGTACTTCTACTTTCACTCAAGTACAAGATCTGAGTACTTCTACTTTTACTCAAGTACAAGATCTGAGTACTTCTACTTTTACTCAAGTACAAGATCTGAGTACTTCTACTTTCACTCAAGTACAAGATCTGAGTACTTCTACTTTCACTCAAGTACAAGATCTGAGTACTTCTACGTTTACTCAAGTACCAGATCTGAGTACTTCTACGTTTACTCAAGTACAAGATCTGAGTACTTCTACTTTTACTCAAGTACAAGATCTGAGTACTTCTACTTTTACTAAAGTACAAGATCTGAGTACTTCTACTTTTTTTCATGCATGCTTCTTAGTTAACATTAAGCAGTCTTCGGCTCTTTTCTGCTGTAACAAAGTACATTTCCCCTCTGAGTACTTCTACTTTTACTAAAGTACAAGATCTGAGTACTTCTACCACCTCTGGGGACCATTTAATATCTAAGAAAAGTTATAAATGATACTAATACATATGAGTTGTCCATATAAAATCTAGTTGTTTTCTAAATCCAGAGAAGTGGAACTAAGTGAAAAAGTCCCTGAGTATCCAGGGGTTTGGTTTCTGATTGAAGAGCAAAAAGCAGAAGAAGAAATCATATATAACCTGCTCCCTGTCATTATACATGAATAACAGGGGGTGCGTTTCACTTCTCTTATTTTTCATTTCCTCTCCTCGGTCTCGGTATCACCGGAAGTTGATTTGTCTGCGCCATCTTGAGTATCGTCCCTGTGGCCTTATTTGTGCCGGAGGACCGAGGATCGAGGAGTGATAACGGAGGAGCGATAATCGAGGAACTACCAGACCATCCTCCGGTGAAATCCTCATACACTCGCCCCGCCCCCTTACTGTGTATCGCTCACTGATTGGACGATGCAGCCCATGCACTGATCTGGCTGCTGTCAGACGATCAGCTGTGCGACGTCATCACAAACAGACGTCGCTTCAAGTGACGCTCCGGAGGAAACGACGTCCCATTGCTCTTACGGTACATCCACACAGCAGCGTTAAAAAAAATCTTCCAACGCTTCTGCCCATTCACTTTGAATGGGGTGACGTCACTTTGCCTCACTTTTCGCCAAACTGCATTGTGGGAAGCAGAGCGGAGCTTTCCAGGCATCTCACAGCCCGTCCACACAGCAGCGTTAAAAAAATCTTGGAGGTGGGCGTATCTGAAGCTTGGGGATTTTTTGCGAGCAAGGCACCAACAACCAATCACATGAATCTCCCGCCCCTGACATACGAAGCAAAAAAGTTTGAAGTAAACTGGATATAAACTCCCCAAACAGGCGAAAACATACCACTGTCTCTGCCACCTCCCTCCATGCCTGGCTCCTCCGGTTTGTGTCCCGGTAGGTAAATAGGGACTGGTCATAAAGCACCGGGTGATTCCCTACCGCTAACTTCTCCTCCATGTTTTGGAATATGAGGAAATGACCTGCGGTATGTCTCTCCCAGCATACACGCGGTTTGATTGGCTGCCGCTTCCACCTCAGCTTCAAAAGTTGAACATTGCTCAACTTTGAATCCTGAAAATCCTGAAAATCTCCGCTCGCCTGCCCACAATGCAGTTCGGCGAAAAGTGAGGCAAAGTGACGTCACCCCATTCAAAGTGAATGGGCAGAAGCGTTTCAAGATTTTTTTTAACGCTGCTGTGTGGACGGTCCGTTAGGCTTCAAAAGTTGAGCAATGTTCAACTTTTGAAGCTTCTGAAGCTTTCGGTGGAAGTGTCAGCCAATCAAATCATATGCCAGTACAAGCTCTAGCCAATCAAACCGCTGCTTGTGTCTCAGGGGCGGGAGATTCATGTAATTTGTTGTTGGTCGAGCTTCAGACACGCCCGCCGGCAAGCTTTTTCCAAAGCCGCTGTGTGGACGGGCCGTTAAAACTCATTTCCCTGCTTCTCGTGGTTTCCTTGCGTCTCTCCATGCTTCCCTGGTGGGAGGGACTAGTCGCAGGGAAACGACGCAAGTGAGGGACGCAAGGAATCCATTTAATCGAAGTGAAACGCACCCATAGAGATAGATCTCTGGGAATCAAATCACAATTCAACGAGGTCAACATCAATATCAAGTTCCTGTTGTTGTTGTTTACATGTCTGCTTTACTGTAGTACTGCATACTGAGAGAACATCACACTGATACTGACATGTACTGTGAGAACTATATGATGCTGTTTAGTAGATCCATCAATCAGGAGCTGCTGTTAGTTCTGGATATTCATGTATTACAGATATATGTATCCATGTATTACAGATATATGTATTCATGTATTACAGATATATGTATCCATGTATTACAGATATATGTATTCATGTGTTACAGATATATGTATTCATGTATTACAGATATATGTATCCATGTATTACAGATATATGTATTCATGTGTTACAGATATATGTATTCATGTATTACAGATATATGTATTCATGTGTTACAGATATATGTATTTATGTGTTACAGATATATGTATTCATGTGTTACAGATATATGTATTCATGTGTTACAGATATATGTATTCATGTGTTACAGATATATGTATTTATGTGTTACAGATATATGTATCCATGTATTACAGATATATGTATTCATGTGTTACAGATATATGTATCCATGTATTACAGATATATGTATTCATGTGTTACAGATATATGTATTCATGTGTTACAGATATATGTATTCATGTGTTACAGATATATGTATTCATGTATTACAGATATATGTATTCATGTGTTACAGATATATGTATTTATGTGTTACAGATATATGTATTCATGTGTTACAGATATATGTATTCATGTATTACAGATATATGTATTCATGTATTACAGATATATGTATTCATGTATTACAGATATATGTATTCATGCAGGTGGATGAGCAGAAAGGCCACACTAGCTCTGAGAGATTCAGGGTTTCTCTGACACTTTGAACAAACACTTTATTTTAAACTGAAATGTCCCGCTCCGATAAAAATAAATAACGGCTGATATATTTTATTTTTTAATTCCCAAATATCTTTGATCCAGAAAATATTTGAAGTTTTAACAGGGAATTAGATTTTTGGGTACTTGCAGAATCTTTTATTATCTTAAATATTGGGAGTTTAACTTGAATATAATATTTCACATCAAGAGATGTGTCAGAGAGAGACTGGATCAGAGCTTTGGTATTCCTGATGGTTTTATAACATCATTAAAAATGTATTTTCAAAACCTCAGGAAGAAGAAACATAAGTTATAATTTAAAGTACAGAGCAGAGACCATAAGGGACGAAGTATAACTACAAATCTAATGTTGAATCTGTTGATTCTAGAAAACAATATTATAAAATCATGCAGTGTAAATATTACGGTCTGAGGTTTGTGATTTCAGATTTATAAATGATCTGATAATAAAGACTGTTTCACTACTGATTAAGAAATGATGTCTGTTTTCTATCAATGACATTCAGATCCACTCATGCAGGATTTAAACATTTCATAATAATAATAATCATTTCAAACTCACCAGAAATATTAAATATAATATTTTCCTGAACATAAATGTGTCAATACATTTATTTCTGTTTTAATATAATGCAAAAATAGATTATTTGATGTCTTTGCTGTACTTTTTGGTGATGTGTGCAGGGAGAGAACAGTTCATGTATACTGACTGAAGTAATTCTATTATTATTCTCTTACAGGGACTCACTCTCTGAAGTATTTCTACACTGGGTCCTCTGGAGTCCCAAACTTCCCAGAGTTTGTCACCGTTGGATTGGTTGATGAAGTTCCGATATCTCACTACGACAGCAACACCAAGAGAGTCGAACCCAAACAGGACTGGATGAACAAAATCACAGCAGAGGATCCTGAGTACTGGGAGAGGCAGACTGAGCTCCGTATGGATTCCCAGTTGGCCTTCAAAGTCAACATTGAAACTGCAAAGCAGCGCTTCAACCTAACAGGAGGTTAGTTCATGTTTCACCTTCTACTGATAATTAGTTGTTTATATCTTCATCCTGTACACACACACACACACACACACACACACACACACACACACACACACACACACACACACACACACACACACACACACACACACACACACACACACACACACACACCTCTCACACACACACACACACAGGCTCAGAAGGGTCAGGGCAGCAGTGGCTGTAACCCCGGCACACAGCAGTCTAAACCCAACTAACCCACACCCAGAGATAACAGCTGGAGAGTGAACTCAGTACTCATGTGTGCTCTGTAAACTATTAGTAATAATAATCAGAACAACCAGCAGGAGGTCAATGAGCCTTTGTCTCTCACACACAGTGAGGCTGTTCCTCACCACAGCTTCTCAGCAACATCCCTGCTGCTTTCTGAAAGGACGGAGCAGGAGCCGCTAACGCTGAGAACATGCTGACACTCTGTGAGAAGCTTTACCATGTCAAGAGAAACTCTGTGACCTCGCTCAGAACCTGAGACTCTGAAGGAGGAGAGAAATGCTGTGGAGTTCAGACATGAATCTAAAGATATCCTCTCATACAATGTTTGAATATATGAAATCAGATAAAAGCCGTTCTAACGATGAATAAACAAACACCTGATTAAGGCGGTTTCAAACGTTGTTTCAAATGTCTCTCCCTCTCTCTCTCTCAGGTGTCCACATTCTCCAGAGGATGTACGGCTGTGATTGGGATGATCAGACTGGTGAGGTCAAAGGTTATGATCACTATGGTTTTGATGGAGAAGACTTCATGATACTGGACCTGGAGACAGACTCATGGATCACTCCAACACCAGAGGCTGTCCTCAGCAAACACAGGGGGGGAGAGAACAAACCTAATATGGACCAGTGGAAGTACCTCTCCCAGTGGTGTCCTGAGTATCTGAAGAAGTATGTGCACCTTGGGAGGAGCTTTCTGATGAGAACAGGTAGAGTCACATGACCTGATGGAGTTTCATAAATACCTCCATGTTCATGTATCCTGGGTTTCTGACAGACACATTACAACACATGTCTCACACTGAGTCTCACTCTGTGTCTCACTCTGTCTCACTCTGTGTCTCTCACTCTGTCTCACTCTGTGTCTCTCACTCTGTCTCACACTCTGTCTCACTCTGTGTCTCACACTCTGTGGGTGTTTCTCAATGTCGAGTAAAGCTGCTCCAGAGCCACTATTTCAAGCATACTACGTCATCGAGTGCCGCCGAGGTACTGTTCCAATGTCCAGCATACTTGGAATTCTACCGAGCCCGGCGTACTTCGTTTGGAAAACTTTCGAGGCTGCACATGAGTAGACTCCGCGGTCTTAAAATCCCCACAATGCTTTGCGCACGGACCAATTTCCCCAAATCTGTGGCGGGAGATGTAAGAGGCGGGGCCTCTCATATGACGCACACCTGCACACTTGCTAGCCTGTTCCACTCTTCGTTTTCCGAATGCCAGGAAGTATTCTTGCCTCGCTTTTGAAATAAGTGACTCGGAAGACATGTGCTACCAAGCAAGCGTACTCGACATTGAGAAACACCCCGAGTCTCACTCTGTGTCTCACACACTCTCTCCCTCTGTTTTCTTTCTCTGCTGCATTTCTTTTTATTTTACCAGTTTTTCTGTCTTTCAAGGGGAAATGTTGCAATCGCATCTTTTGTCTAACTAACACTAAACAGTTTATGATTAGTATAACATTTAACTCCTATACAAAAAAAGGTATTATTATGGGATATGGAGACAGAAAACACAATTTTAAACCGAAATACTCATATTTAAAAAAAACTGGAACTACAAAATGTTCGGCATATATCTTTAATAAAGAATGAATCAGTGAATGGTACTATAGCACTACACAGTACAGTGGAGATAATCTAATGAGTTGCTCTTCTACTTATTTTGGGATCAAACTTAATATTCTTGTCAATATAGATTAAGTAATGACTATTTTTCAGATAAATAAATGAATTGTTTACACATTTAAATGTCAAGAAATAGAAAAAAATCTTGATTTAAAAAAAAAGTCTAAAGGCCCGGACACACCAAGCCGATTTTGGCCGTCGGTGGGCGTCAGGCTGACGATGAGCGTCGACACGCCCTACTCAGATTGGTGTGTCCCGCACCGTCGTGTCTTTTCAGCCGTGCCGACGCCTGTTCGGCCGAAAAGGCGTCGGCAAAAGAAATCACTCTGATTGGCTGTTCAGCTAGCGAATCAGTGCATGAGAAGCGAAACGGAAGTGAGGGACCCAAACAAACGATTAAGAAGGCAAATCTGAGATTTCATTTAACTCCAGCTCTCGACACAGGTTGGGGAAAGCCCCGTGAGCTTCTCGCTGTAGAGTGAAAATGGAACGCACGCTATTTGTTGTTTGTTTATATCACGCAGTCTGTTCTTCTTCTCTCGGTGTATCACGCAGTCTGTCTTCCGGTTGTTGCCTCTTTTGAATGACGAATACACACTACCGCCGCCTACTGGTAAGGAGAGTTATTGCCACTCACGCATGCGCAGTTCGTACGTGCTTCTTGGCCGTCGGCTGAAGTCTTTGCGGTGTGTTCCAGTGCGACACATGGCCAAGACGCAGGAGACGTGAGGCGACACAACAATCGTGTTCCGTCTGTGTCAGTTCTTTGGTGTCAGCTTGGTGTGTCCGGGCCTTAAGAGGAAATATTCAACTTGCTTCTTTAATCATAACAACAATAAACATTATTTGATATTAAATTATATAAAACAGAGAAAAAAGTCTTTATTTAACCAATTTCTCTGAAACACTGACTCTGTGTTCTCCTTCAGTGATGCTCACAGACAGTACATCATAACTGCCTGTAGTGATATTACTGTGAGTCAATAACCTCTAAAGTGTGTTTGTGCAGAGATCCCCTCAGTGTCTCTGCTCCAGAAGTCCCCCTCCTCTCCAGTCAGCTGCCACGCTTCAGGTTTCTACCCGGACAGAGCCGCCATGTTCTGGACCAGAGACGGAGAGGAGCTTCACGACAACGTGGACCACGGAGAGATCCTGCCCAACCACGACGGATCCTTCCAGATGAGCGTGGACCTGGACGTCTCCTCATTCCCCGCTGAACACTGGGACAAGTACCGATGTGTGTTCCAGCTCTCTGGGGTGAAGGAGGACCACGTCATCGTACTGGACCCAGCTGTGATCAGGACCAACAGAAGTAAGACTGCATCACAACGCCTCAACGGTTACTAACAATCAACAGACCCTGACAACATGTCATAGTCTCTCTCTCCTGAAACATGGGTCTCAGGGGAGAGAGACTAAGAATGGTTCAAGACAAACCCAGCATGACACCACGAGGAGAAAGGGGCCCTTCAGGAGCCTCAGACCTGATGCCCATCCTGAAGAAGCTTCCTTCCTCCGTTCAGATTGAGACTTCCTGTTGTTTCTGCTCCACAGGGAATCCCCTCCTCCTCCTCCTCTTCATCGGTGCTGCTCTCTTCATCGCTCTCCTCATCGCTGGGATTGTATTCCTGGTTTACAGGAAGAGGAACGGTGAGAGACCAATCAGAAACCTTGTCTCATGAGTTCTCAGGGTTTTTAATGTAAGGCTTTGAGGTAGCAAATCAAACTCAGAGCTCAGTGTAATGTTGATATGGAAAGCACTTGGTGTGTTTTCTACAGGGATAATCAGTGTTGTCTAGTTCCTTGTTGTGTACGGGGCGGTGGATTGAAACACTTTCTCTGCTTTTCCTTTCAGCCAATAGAAACAACTTCCGGCAGCTCTGAGACTGAACCAGCCGGCAGAGTGAGGTGCTTCACATCAACTTTCCACCTGTTGTTACAGAGCTCTTTCTCTGCTCTCAAACCTCTCCAGCTGCAGCATAGAGTTCAAACCCTTCTGCAGAGTGACCTCAGAAAGGCACGATGCTTTCAGAAACGCAAATATTAGAAAAATCAATAACAGCAATTCAATAAAATAGTGTAACACCAATTAGAAACATTCACCTGTACATCAGAAGCAAATCAAATAACTGACTCAGGCATATTTCAGGTCTGCATAAGGAGTGTGTGTGTGTGTGTGTGTGTGTGTGTGTGTGTGTGTGTGTGTGTGTGTGTGTGTGTGTGTGTGTGTGTGTGTGTGTGTGTGTGTGTGTGTGTGTGTGTGTGTGTGTGTGTGTGTGTGTGTGTGTGTGTGTGTGTGTGTGTGTGTGATCTAGTCAACATATATACACACACACACACACACACAGTACATGTATCCTATGTATACATGAGAGAGAGCGCACCAGTGATGGGGGTTGTTGTTAGCATTTGGTGCTAGCTCGGAGCTAACGGAGATTAGAAGCTGTTTCAACAATAAGGAGAGGGAGAGCTCTCTCCTGTGGGACTGCAGGGTGTCCGCGGGGTCTTAAAAAGTATTAAAAGTTGATAAATCAATCTAGCGAAAAAATTAAGGCTATTAAAAAGTATTAAAGGGCATTTTCCAAGGTATTACATTTTGTAGCTAGTTTTCAATAAGTATATAAATTGTCCAAAGAGGTTGTATTCTACAGTCTGCCTGAATGTAATGATTGCGTAGGTGTGTAGTGTGATTCTGTGTAGTTTAGTTATGGCATCCCATTGGGTTTGACGTCATCTGAACAGGACATCGCGCGCTCACTGCTTGATAGCGTGCGAAGCTCCGTTTACGCCGGTTGTTAAACATCGTTATGGGGAAATGCAAGTCTGCGTCCAAATGGTTGGAAGATAAGGAGGGAGGACAATCAATACTGAATATAGTCAATGTGAGGTAAAGTGTGTCGCCAATGAAACCAGTTAAAACTTGAAGTGGCGATGAGGTCTTAAAATGTATGGAAAGGGTCTTAAAAAAGGTCTTAAAAGGTGTTACATGTGACTTCAGGATTCCTGCATATACCCTGGACTGAGAGAGATAGCGTCAGCTCAGTGAGGTAAAGGACTCGCTGAGCGATTAGATTGTAAACTTTAGTCTAAGTTATCTCAGTGGGTCTCAAACGGTTTGGTCATCTAACAAATATTTCCATCTATTTAATATAGTTGTAAAAAATAAGTTTAATAAATCATTCCAATGTGTACTATAGGTCAGTAAAACATAAGTTAATAAATCATTCCAATGTGTACTATAGGTCAGTAAAAAAATAAAAAACACAGTTTGAAAGGAGAGTGATTAGTAAAATATGCATAAATATAAATAACAAGAAAGAATGCAGACTAGGTAAGTTTAAGATAGGAGAGAGGAGTTGATCAAATATGTGTTATTGCTTGTGAGCATATTCTAATGGTTTTTTGATTATTGAAATATATAAAGTTCTGTTTCATATGAGTGTTGAGAGCTGTATCCCAATGTTGTCCTCAAAGTGCCCCAGATTGACCTGAACTGTTGAAACAACATCCACAATATTCCACTGGCTGCTACTTTATTTATCTATTTACCTAATATATCATATTTCAATAACTTGCATATACTCTTATTGCACTATTTCACTTTTTTTAAACAATTTTTCTTTCTGTATTTACTTTTTAATATTTACTTGCACTATATTTTTCTGTTTATCTGTGTTTTGTGTTGCTCTGTTGGAGAAGCCTGTGACACAAGATTTTCATCAGCATATGTTCGTTTGCCAAAATAAAGAACCTTGAACCTTGAATTTAACTTCAATGTAAAGAAATAAATCTTCCCGTCTCTCTCTCCCTCTCTCTCTCTCCCTCTCTCTCTCTCTCTCTCCCTCCCTCTCTCTCTCCCTCCCCATGACATACACCCCCGGACCCCCCAAGAGGATGTGAGGTCCACCCACAAATACAAATATTTGTAGAAAGGCAGGAAATGGAATAAAATCGAGAAAATGTTTCATTGCGGAGGACCCCCTGTTTTGTGTCCCCCTATGGAAAGCCCAAAGTGCCATAATACGCGCGTATTCCATATCCCCCCACTTCTCAAACCAAAGTTACACCCTTGCATGTATCAGTGTAAACATTCAGCTTGTTTGTGTTTGGATCCGGCCAGGTAGAAGCGAGTGATATTGTTTTCCCTTTTTGAGCTTTTCTAAATTAATCAGAAGTATGTTTTTTTATTTATAACATGTCTCTTGAATTGGTTTTAAAACATAATAGTGTTTGTGATTTTGATAATGTTGCTATTATTTAGGGACAGGGAGGTTTTGTGTACAGAGCCAGCGGACTGTGACGTTCTACATACTTTAGTTTGGGGCTAAGAGGTGAACGTGACATGAAGTCGCTCTGCATTGTTAACCCTTTCCTGTCCGTGTTTCACTTTCCAATAAAAACCCATCTCCCAAATGTCCGTCTTCCCATAAACACATTTATTGGTTTCTACTAGCGTCTCAGACACTAGAGGAAAGTGGATTTGATGTGAAACTAAAGATCCAATGGTTTACTGCTTTCTAAAAATAAACAAATGAAAATGTTCTCTAATGGAGGAACATTTAACAAAATAAAGTAACTTTGAGTGATGTATTGATCTCTGTAATGTGTGTGTTATCAGTGTGTGTCGCTGCACTCAGCTGTTCTCAGAGCTCCTGCTTCAGAAACCTGTTGAGGTGAAATCTGCCCGGCAACTGATGACGTTACCATGACGACTGGGAATAATACAGTTCTGTGTTGTTAGGAACATTTAGTGAGGCTCAAACATTACCTTTGGGTTTCCATTGATCTGAAGTCATTTCCATCAGAGACATTTTCACTTACAAACTCAATCACATTTAGAAACCAGTCAATACTTCCTTTATTTACCTTTCCATATTGATCAGAGATGGATTTAAGAGACGGATCACGTTTTGTTCAGCCGGATAATATCCACATGTCTACCTTACTTTTATAATTTTCTAATCATAAATCTATCGATTAGATTTATGATTAGAAAATTATAAGGTACCCATGCGCAGCTTACTTCCGGGTTTTAGGACGCGTCGCTGCACCACTCTATAACGTGTCTGTTTTCACGATAGAAATGAGATTTATGATTGTAATTATTTAATGTAGCTTTCAGGGACTAAAGATAGACAATAGAGTATATCAAACCTGTGTCTACCTATACATTTTATATTGATTATTAATCACATATTAGTAAGGGACAAGTACAGAAAAACAAGGAAACAAATTTCGCTTTAAGATTTTTCTGCAAAAGATAATCATGTTTTTTTTAACCATACATCAATTTCTTCAAATGTTTATTATACGAAATCTGGAACAAAGCAGTGAAATGGCTAACCGGTTTATAAATTAAAGAAACAATTACAAGAAAGAACAACAATATTTCCAAAAGCCCTACCATTACATTTCTAACTTAAGTATTCTCACATCAATTGTTCCTCAAACTGTTGACTATTACATCTAATATATGGTAAAGCATTTCACAGTTAAGAATCAAATCATCTTTAGGAATAAAAATACTTTAATCTGTATGTTTTAAAAAAATAACCTCCAGGTTTGTTGTCTTTTGAGGATGGAAAAAGCCGTATAAAAACCTATAAATGTAATATGCATTTAACCTGATTGTGGAATAGAAACATATCATAACATAACTTACTAAAATGTCCTGACTGATATTGAGATGGAAATTGTGCCAATAATGTAAAAAAAATGTACAAGAGACGTCAAGTCGTTCATAGTAAACTCACATAACACCAGGGCCGTCCCTGGCCAACATGAGGCCCCATGCAAAATTATATGAGGCGCTCTGTTTAAGCGCATAGGTGCACCGCATTTTCGGCTCAGTTGAGGCACCCTCTGCAAGATGAGGCCCCCTCCGCGAGGTGAGGCCACACGCAGTCTGCATGGTCAGCCTGTAGGGAGGGACGGCCCTGCATAACAGTGTGATACATGCTGTTTACTTGCATGCTTCACATCTCCTAAGAAATCAAAGCATCCATATTTTACATTATTATATCATCCATCAAAACGATTTCATAAATATATTAGTAAAATGTTATAACAATGTCAGTCAGGACATTTTATTACAACTGTTGACGTTATGTTTTATTATATCAATCACGTTCAGTGCAAATTATATTACCGTTTAGGAAATGATTACATTCATGGCACAACACATTTGTCACTGAACCAGATATCCCGAATAACGCACGAAAGACGCGAAACCAAAAAGTATTCAGTGTCAATAAACAACAAAATGTTCCACCAACTAATCGTCAAACTTGATCTTCTTGCCCTGGAAAGCCAGGATCTGTCCTTGTTGCTCCTTCCTTTTCCGACTCGCCTCCCAAGATGGATGCAAAGCCTGTTCTGGTGGCTGCTGGGAGAATCCACCTCGCCCTCTTCGGTCACTTTGCCCCGTAAAGTCTCCTCTCCCTCGACCTCTGCCTCTGAAACCCCCCTCTGACGGCTTACTGTATTTGGAGCCTGAATTTCTTTCCCCTCCTCCTCCTCCTCCACCTCCTCCTCCGTCTTCCTCTTGATTTTGGAACTTGGACTCTCGTCTAAAAGCTCTATTTGGACCACCATCACCTCTTGGATTCCCTCGACTCATAAATCTTTCCCCACCTCTCCCTCTCCCTCTCCCTCCTCCAGACGAAGAAAGGGACGGACAGAAAACGGACTGAAACGAGTTCTTTTTCGACTTCAGCCTGGTCTCCAGCTCATCCAGCTCATTCTGAACTGGGTCTGAACTCTTCACCTCACTTTGTTTATGTGACTTCTCCCCATCTCCACTCTTCTGCTTTCTCTTCCTCTTGTATTTGTTCACTTTCCCGACGAAGAAGCCGCCATCGTCGTCGTCGCTTTCCTCCGAGTGAGAGGACTGTTTGTGGAATCGTTCCTCCGTGCTGTCGTCAAAGTACTCTTTCTCCTCATCGTCCGATATCTCTAAATCGCTCTCCACCTCCTCCGTCTTCCTGGTTTCCTGGAGCTCTTCAGGTGCCGGCTTCGTCTCCGGTTTCTTCTCTACAACGTTACTTTTAGGTGTGTTTTTCACATCGTCCTTTGCTTCACTTACTTTGATTGCAGCTGGTTTTACAATCTTAGACTCGGGCATTTCCTTTATTTCCACATCAGCTGAAGGAGTTGCTTTCATGGTTCCCTTTTCAATCTTAGACTCGGGCATTTCTTGTATTTCCACATCAGCAGAAGGAGTTGCTTTCACGCTTCCCTTTTCAATCTTAGACTCGGGCATTTCCTTTATTTCCACATCAGCAGTTTCACTTGAAGGAGTTGCTTTCACGGTTTCCTTTTCCGGCTCGACAACAGCTACCGTTTCAGTGTTTCTAACGATATCCTCCACTTTCTTATCCTCTATGATTTCCTGTCGCTCCACTTCAATATCCTCCTCTACTTTCTCACTCTTGCTCTCTACCTTTTTCTCTGGAGTCTGAGGCGTCACCTTGAGAGGTTTATTTTGTGGCTTTTCTTTAATTGCCTGCTTTCCTCCCTTCATCCGCTCTTCTTTGAAGGCTTTCACAGCAGCTTTGATGGTCTCGATCTTCTTCTTGAACTGAGGATGAGTAGCGATGCGCGCCGTGGCCCGATCAGATATATCAGACTTTGGGTTTTTACACACATGTTCAAAGTTCAGATTCTTCTGCAGAGCTGTTTTGGTCACCTGGGGACAAGGACACCGTTTATAAAGTTAGACATTTTAACAACAACATCTGTACTGCATATTAAAGTACTGCATACTACCCCAGTGTACATTTTGGCAGATATTTTAGATTTAGTCTTTAGACGAAAATAGTTAGTTATAATCACATTTTAGTCCTTTTTATCCTAGTTTTAGTCGATGACAACTCAAAACGTTTCAGTCCAGTTTTAGTCGATGAAAAATCATTACATTTTAGTCAACTTTTAGTCAAAATGTTGCCTCTCTTTAAAGGGGACCTATCATGCAAAATGCACTTTTGTACGTCTTTTCTACATGAATATGTGTCCCCGGTGTTCCAGGGAACTCACCAAGTGTCAGAAAACACAACCCTCTCTATTTTCCTCCATACCCAAATCTCTAAAAAAGGGGCTGCAACGGATCTGATAAAAACTGATCCAGATTTGAACACTGTCCTGACGTCAGGACGGTGGCGCTACGGCTATTGGGCCAACTCCACCAATCAGGAGGAGACAGCCACGGCCATTGCCGTTCGAAAGCGCTGGAGACGCTGTAGTACATATGCCAGGCCTGTAGATGGTGCTGTTCTCACTGAATCTGCCCTTGCAGAGCAGAGCTAAAAAAAAAGTGCAAATTGAGCAAAATGAGGCATGGCTAAAATGCATGATCTGTTTGGTATTTTGAAAACAGAAACGTATAAATATACCTTATATAGGTATGGCCCTACAATATATCATTTAAATATAGCATGATAGGTCCACTTTAAACTAAATCAGTTAAATACAAGTATCTGAAATTTAAATCAAGTCGACAGTATCAAGTGTTGAAATTCGTAAAGCAACATTTCACTGTTTTCTTAACACTTTACTTGTGTAATGATGAGTGACGTGTGCAGATTCCCAGAATCCCAACTAACTCAACCAATGACAGCGATGCATTTTGACAGACAAGACGGACAATTGGGGGAAAATATCCTGCATTTTGAATGTCCGATAGTCCACCATTAGGCGCTTTCACACCCAGTACTTTTCCCAGGAATAGTTCCCGGAACTTTTATTTCCTGGAACTATCTAGTAAATCGCGTTCACACCGGAATAAGTCCCTGAGGGAGCCGCTGACGTCACTTCTTCTTCTGCTTCTGCTTTGGGTTTACTGGCAGGCCGCAAACAACTTCACGCCGTATACTGCCACCCGAAGTCCCCGGCCGGAAGTCCCCGGAGTTGCGGACTGGCTTCAGTAGAAGCTGCTGGGACTCCCAGGGGAACTTCGGGTGAAAAGGGGAACCACCTCCGTAATTATTTTATCCAACGGTTAATTATGTTTTATAATTAATTAGACATATTCGCTAATCTGGTAAACATCCAGACATTTCTCACATACACAAAATCCACAGAGTGTGCAGTTTGAACTCACTTCATGCTCAACGTATAGGATATTAAGGTAAGCCCAAGTCTTACTGTTTAAAAAAAAGGGTATTATTTGAAAGTGTACTGGAAATATGAAGGAATAATTTATAACAATAGAAAAACAGAAGGGATTAAAAGGACTACATTGAATGGAGACATTTCTTGATGAATTTAAGTAATTTGGTGCCGTTTCAGCAGGACTTAGTATGCCTTAAGGCCCGGACACACAGAGCCGATTTCGGCCGTCGATAGATGTCTGGCCGTCGATGAGCGTCCTGTAAATAGAATTAATTATTATTATTATTATTATTATTATTACCACGTCAGGGGAGAGGCCCTTCATGGCGTGGACCTCCTCCAGCAGTCTGGCAGCTCTCCTCTGGTTTTTCTCGATCTCCATCTCCGTCCCTTTCTTCTTCTTCAGGGCGGCAACCTGTCGCGTCAACTTCCTGAAGATCAGCGCTCTCACTCTCTTCACCTCCTTCCTCATCCTCACCACCTCGTTGTTGAGGTTCAGGCCTTCGTCCGGCCTTTTCTCTTTGGTTTTCATCGGAAAGGGATTCTTTTTCTTCTTTTTAGCCGTTTTAGTTTGAGCTGCAGCCGGCGGCACGGCTTCTTCTTTCGTTTCCTTTTCAACTCCACTTTCCTGTGGTCCATCTTCTTCTTGTTTACCTCCTTTCTGATCTACCTTTTCTTCCTCCTTTTCTCCTGCTTCTTCTCCCTCCTCCTCTTCCTCCATCTCCTCCTCCTCAGCAGATGGCACAATGTTCTCTACTTTGTCCATGGTAAGCATGATCTGTTGAAACATTAACCCATCTTAACTCATTAACTGAATACAACTCACTTGTTCTCACAGGTAAAATCCATAACATGATTTAAAGGTAGGGTGGGTAAGAATGGAGAAACCAGCTCGAGTGCGCTGGAATTTGAAAATACACAGCCAAAAAAAAATCTGCCTCTTCCTTAAGACTTCCTTACAGAGCCCCTCCTCCAACACACACGAACGCGCACATGACCAATGAGGGCACGAGATAAGTTTGTGCACAGATGGAAGGCTGACAGGCAGGTAGGCCATCCAGTTATTTTAGCCGGGCCGGCTCAGATGATTGGTCGTGCTTTTTACAGCGCCACGGCTTCCACAGATGAAATTATTTTATGTATTTATTGTCAAAGCATTTCATATATTCATTGCTATCGGGATGTTAAGAGCATTCCATGGAATATAACAAGTGTTTCTGAAGTGAATTACCTACCTTACCTTTATTAAAATATTTAATTAGCAATAAATACTAAAAACCACAGAAAAAACCCACTTAAGATTAAGGTCAAAATTGCATCCATGCTGTCCATAAGATTTATCAGGAGACCATAATGACACACCTTTAAAAACATTATTTAAAACGTGTTTGTTGTTGTATTGCAATGATTTTACTCTGTTAACAGTACCAGCTACTTCTATATGTTTATATGGTCCTTGTTTTTTAAACTGTACTGCTACTTAGTTGTGTTTTACCATGGTGTACATATGTTAATTATCGTGTTTTTATTATTAATAACGTGTGCCTATTCTGACTTCAGACGTGCATCAAAACGTCCCTAAAACACATTACTATTAAACCATACTGCTTTATCGAAATATTACATTTAAAAATGTGATTTCGCAGCATAATAAAACTGAGTAAATACACTTATATACTGAGGGAGAGAAATGTGGTTTAATACCTCAGGAAAACAAACGTGGTGGAGCCAGCATGGATCACTTTTCACTTTTTTACGTTGTGAATATGGCCTTATTTTACGTATCAGTGACCTCAACACAACATGTATAGGCGTATTAAGTATATTACAACTCGCTGTCACGCAATAATATTACACTTACCGTTCAGAAGTGGATATTAAACACTTAAAATTAAGAAAAACGTCTCGACTCGTCGGGGGCAGCCATGTTTTTTTACCTCTCCTGTGACGTCATTCTTCTTCTTCTTCTGTTTGTTTAATGGCGCGTGGTAACCGGCGTTAAAAGTGCATTACCGCCACCTGCTGTATTCAGAATCGGAGGAGGAAATGTGCATTTGTTACAGCAAGCTAAAAGACAGCTTAATATTAACCAAGAAGTATGCATAAAATATATTTAAGATTTAAAAAAATTACACAACTTACAAAATACACATCTTGAGAGATATAGTAGTATATTATATATTATATACCATCCTATGTATGAAGAATTGGGAGGGATGAAACCCTCTTTAATGGTCACACATGCAGAGCACACAGCACACACAGTGACATTTGTTCTCTGCTTTTAACCCATCCTCGCACCAGGAGTCTAGTACTAGGAGTCTAGCACCAGGAGTCTAGCGCCAGGAGTCTAGGAGGAGGGGGGGTGTCCGGTGCCTTGCTCAAGGGCAACACGGCAGGGCAGGAGGTGAACTGGGACCTCTCCAAGTAGAAGTCCACACTCCATATTTAGGTCTGGTCGGGGACTTGAACCGGCGACCCTACAGCTCACAGTCCAAGCCCCTACTGACTGACACACTGCCCTATGTAAAGTATGTCTATGCTCCTGTAGTATTTATTTTCGACTTTTTTAAGAACATTTTTATCATCCAGAACATTTTATATTGCTTATATTGTTTGTATTTGATATACTATTTTTCATTTTCATTTAATTTGTAATTGTTAATTCTGTATTTCCCTGTTTAAGTATTTGTATTTTAATGTGGAACACAATGCTTCTGTAACAAAATAATTTCCCAAATTAGGATCAATAAAGTATATCTATCTATCTATCTAGCCAGGTATATATTGCACATCTATTAACGGCATATATATATATATATATTGCACATATTCATAGGTGTCATCCCCATCACCTTTTGAAATGGCCAATGTTGTCCCCACCACTTTTTTAAAGTATAACTTATAAATGTTCTGAAAAATAGCGTGCACAAAGAAACGTAATAAACAATAATACTGGTTTAGTTTTCAAATGTGCAATTTGGACATGTTAGTATGATGATTAGCACTAAATTAAAGTGCAGTGCCTCTCACATCCTCATTAATACACTAAATACTGAAAGTACTGGTAGTTTTTATTACCAACGGGTGATCTTTTTTGGTGCAGTTTCACATTGACATCATATTGCTTTCCATATCTTTCACTGAAGACACTTCTCCATGCTGGGATTCGAACCATCAACACTCTGATTCTTAGACATTTGTTTATCCCTTCAACCAAAGTACCTCACACGGAAGGAACATGACATAAGTATAAATAAATACATCAATAAATAAATGCATAAATAAATGCAGTTAACATTAAGCTCGATGGCTCTTTTCTGCTGTAACAATGTAAATGTCCCCTCTGTGGGACGAATAAAGGTATTCTGATTCTGATTCTGAAATGTATGAATAATAATGTGTGCGTACGCCCCCAAAAACTCACAGCAAGAGATATCATTGGGCGTTCAAACTCAGAGTATATTATGGTGGCCTAAAGGGTTCAGCATTGGTGTTACTTGTGGGGGCTTCAAGTACATTATATCTATGTTAAATCTTCATTATAAGTAAGCCATCAGAGGAAGATAAACCGCTAAAGCAGACTGGCATGTTGATGGTTTTACTGGTAGGGAACTGTAAAGGAGCATTAATGAACTACAGCAGTGCAAGTATGAAGAATATGACAAGTGATTAAACATAGATGTAATGTAAAATGTAAAATGACTGAGCACAGCAAAAGAATAAACAAGTTAAACCTGGGCCAACACATGTAAAACTATCTATCTATCTATCTATCTATCTATCTATCTATCTATCTATCTATCTATCTATCTATCTATCTATCTATCTATCTATCTATCTATCTATCTATCTATCTATCTATCTATCTTTCTATCTATCTATCTATCTATCTATCTATCTTTCTATCTATCTATCTATCTATCTATCTATCTACAGCAGCACTATTTCCTTTATTTATTTTGGAAAACAGCTCAAATTATGTTATTATGTTATGTTATTATGTTGCATTGTTGGAGAAGCCTGTGACATAAGATTTTCAACTGCATAATTACTCTGTAGCTATGTCAGATTGACAATAAAGAACCTTGAACCTTGAACCTTGAAATACAACACTTCAGATTCAGAGTGATGCTCTTGATTTCCGCTATGGAACTGCAACATTGTTTTTTACCGCTGTAAACACGTAAAATACATAATTCCAAAGTTAAACTCAGTGTCAATTTATTTTTAAGTTTTATTTTGGAAGTCAAAACCGGAGGTCCCGCCCCTTTCTGCAGCTACCTGTTGCTTTTCCTCCACCTTGACGCTCAGGTACGGATTCGGTCGAAAACTTTCCAGAAACTGTGACGTTCTTTGAGCGGATTTAACACATGGGACTTTGCAAATGGATTAAAAACAGAAATGTTTAATGTAAGGCGGCAGAGACAAGATTAAACTCGGGAATCAGTTGCTGGACGCACCGTGTGAAATGTAAGTAAGTCCTCTAATGGAGGAAAGAGCCATGACATGTCGCCATGAAAGTGAAAATAAGTTGTATACACTTAATTGCTTTTGCCTTCATGTGTTTCAAATGATAACACGTAGTTTATGGCACTATGTAAGGTGGAAAAACTGCAAAACAATGTATTACTTTGTCCATTACCTTGTCGCTTATACCTTACTGTTAACATTTGTACCAACACGTCACGAAACACCAGACCCTATTTGTAAATAAGGCAATATAAGGCTAATTCTGTCCACAAATCATATGTATTACTTGTAAAAGATAAATGAAGATACGTTTAGCTTCAATAAGATGTTTTTATTATTTCGGCTTTCATGCAACCTACAGCAGGTGCATGTTTAGTTTAGTGTAATGAAGGAAATTGTGTTGATAGATAGATAGATAGACATTTGGGAAATGTTTGCGTTGCAGCAGCATAAAAAACAAGGCAATGCACATCATAGAAATTAAACACATAAGTTTAAAAAAAAAAACTCATTGGTTTGCAGCAATGTTGTCTGTAATCATGCAAACTATATTGGATCAAATTCCAAGATTGTTATATTGGAATTGGTATTTTTGATTCAGCATCAAAATATAAACACAGGAGGAAATGGTTTTGCAAGCTTGTGGGAGAATATCATTTAAAAAAAGCATTTCATATAACATTTCTGTCTTTATTTAATAGTTGCAATGAAGCATTTTGCATTATAGAAATCCCCCTGACATCATTGAGTGACATGTTTATTGTCTTTGTCTGTGTGTTCGCAGAAGAGAACCGGTTGGGTGGCTTTACCTCCACCTGAGGATAGTAGTTTCACATTAGTTGAGAGGAGAGATGCCCTCAGGTAGCTTCAAGTGATTTAAAGGTCCCATGACATGCTTTTCTGGTTATTACCCGTCCCCTTGTGTGTTATGAAGGTTTTTCTGCATGTAAACGGTCTGCAGAGTCCCAAACCCTCAAAGTACACCCTGTAGTGAGTAAAACTCTAACACAGAAAAGACCTGTCTATGCTGCCCCAGAACGCCTCGTTGGGGATTTATCTTTTTCCATTGTTTACTTCTTGGGTATAGTGACGTATTTTGGGTATAGTGACGTAACGTAACGTAACGTCAAGCCGTTACGTTTGGGCCAATCCACGGACTTCCTCACACACACACACACACACTCGGCGGGACGTTGCGAGGCTCGCTGCTGCGAGGAGCGGGACACTGTGAGCTGGCTCACTGGTGTGGGGTCGGCGAGACAGAGAGACACCGCGGAACTCAGCCTGGTCACACACACAAACTCCCAGCCAGGCTGTGTTTCGGGCTGGGTTTCGCTGTGTCTCGCTGTCTCGCAGACGGCCACTGGGCTCACAGGGAGGGGGGGGCAGGAGCTCAAACAAGCCGTTTAGGACAGAGAGTGAAAACACATACTATACAGAGATGCTGTATGAGAAACCAATGTGAGTTTGGAACATTGCACAATATAAATCTATTTTAGTATACCTCAACAATGGAATTATGATCAGTAGAAATGGCCGTGACATGTTTCCCTTTATTTGCACACAAAAGCCAGATTATGAGAAAGTAAACAAAGGTCCTTTAATGCGCTCTATGTTAGATTGTGATTTGTTTTACATGTTTTAGCTGGAGGCTTCAAACAGTCCCAATGGGTTTATGCCTCTTGCTGCACTGGATATCGTGTGTTATCTTTATTTGTGTTTAATTGTGCAAATAAACCTAAACCATACCTTTTTTAATTGAGGATAACAAATTGAAACGTCATTAAGAAAAATGTATTAATAATTGACAACAAGAAGTTGAAAACTTTCCAATCAGTAGTCAACAATCTAAATAAACGCAAATAAATTATAAGTTAGCAGAATAATTACGGTTTTAAATCCTCAAGGGACCACCTGTAAACAATACAAATGTTTGAATTATTGATTGAGAAGGAAACAACTGGTTAAACAAAGAGCAACTCAAGAACACTGGAGCTAAGAGTTCTCTGAAGGGAATATTTTTGGTATATTGTGGCATCAGTAAACCATGCCCTAGTTTACTGATGCTATTTCAAAACTGGTTTACTCTTTACTTTAAAGGTCTCCTCTCAATCAAAATGCACTTTTTGATGTCTTTTATACATAAAGATGTGTCCCCGGTGTGTCAGGAAACTCACAAAGTGTCAGAAAATAAAACCCTCTCTCTTTTCCTCCGTACTCACATCTCTTAAAACGGAGCTGATCCAGATTTGCGTCCGATATGACGTAATATCTGAAATGTAGGCTGGCTTTACACCCACGGGCCTATCAGAAACGTTGCTATCAGAAACAATGCACGACGTGTTTTGGGACGTAATATGGTCTTTGTTTACATTAGCAAGCATCGCTAACACTCAGAGCTAACCTGTACTGGAGAGAGTATGTGTAAAGAAGCAGGAAATATAAAAAGGTTTCAAACTGTTTCAGAACTACTCCTTGATGTGCTTTTGAACAGGATGGTGTTTTATCACGGCAGCATTTAGCTGAGTTTCTGCTGGTAGAATTCTGATCAGGCATTAGCTCCGCCCCCTCTTTAAAAAAAAGAATCTACTGACCCAGAATCAGCACTTTAGTTACAGGCCTGAAATGGGGGGATAAGAGGGATGTCTAAAATGCATGATCTGTTTGGTATTTTCAGCAAAACACTTCATAGACATGTTATTTTATAAATTGTTAAATATCTGAGACCTATAATATATGCCTAAAAATAGTATAATAGGAGACCTTTAACCTAATTTGACTTAATTTTCTCTACTGCTTGTTGCAGATCTTTGAAAGCCGTCAGTCATGTCCACCGGCAGCAGCGTGAGATCGTACGAGGAGCGCTGCGTGGACCCGGTGGAAAACAGACTCCCTGATCCCAGAACAGTGAACAAAGCTCACCTGAAGGACTCTAACGGGAAAGAATCGGAAACCATCGGCTTCATCCCTGGTTCGGCTGATCCTTCATCTGCGACGCAAACCTGCAACCCCTGCTCCCCTCCAAACAGCTGCAGGAGTTTTGTGTGCAGCGTCTTAACATGTGGACTGTATCGAGTCTGCCAGAGATCCATTTTATCTCCGTGCATCAAGGAGAGATCCCCGGATGAACCAGAGAACGTGAGCCTACGATCTGTAAACCCAGGAGGAAACAAAGAAGAAGAAGTCGACGAAGGAGATTGGCTCGGAGACGTGTGCTTCGCTGGAGTAAAAGTCCACACTCCAAGAGAGTATTTAGATGAAGATCGATCTCAGTCGTTTGTGGTTTCAGCCGGTGGTCAGAAACAGGCGTCCCTCCACGAGTCCATGAGGTTTTTGGACTGGGATGACGGAGAGGAGAACGTGGATTCTCTGATCACAAAGAAGCTGCTGGAGCTTTACTCTGAGTATCAGATCGAGGAGTTGGCCAGGTGCACAACAGACTCTGTGTTCCTGAGGAAGAGCAAAGCCATCAACCAGCTCATCAACTCTCTGGCAGAGGAACATAAGATGGGAGAGCAGGAGGCAGAGTGCCGATTGGTGAAAGGAATCATCCGCATCAGCACCAGAAAGAGCAGCAAGAGGAGGCCGAACGTCTCTAAGGGGGAGAGGACGATGTCGGACAGCGGCAACGAGACCATGAGGGAGAGCGACTCGTTTTCATTCAGCAACAACAGTGAGTTTGGCTTATTTGACTAAAGAAATACCTCTGAAACGACGTATGAAAACACACATGAAACTAGGGCTGTGCAATTAATCGTATTTTAATCTCGATTACGATTTTGGCTTGCAACGATTACGAAAACAATGTAATCGAAATAAAACTATTATAAACTATTATTATTATTTTTATTAAAAAAAAAAAAAAAAATGTTTTTTAATTTTTTTTTATTGGTTTTTCAGTTTAATTATACTTAAAGTTCAGGATAATCAACTGTTAAAAACGTACTGTTCAATTTTTTTTTTCAATATATGGATGTTTTCAAAGTAAATGGATAATCGTTTTTAATAATCGTGATATCAATTATTGGCCAAAATAATCGTGATTATGATTGTTGCCATAATCGCACAGCCCTGCATCAAACCATCACAAAACTGCTTTTCTTCCGGCATGACTATGTTTTTCACTCTGTTTCCTCCAGATGACTACAAATCAAATCCAAACATCCAGATATCAGAGCTGACCTCCTCGGACCAGTGTGCCAGAGAGATGTGGAGGACCAACGGAGGTGTGGAATCACTCTTTCAACGCCTACTCTTGTTTTGATATGATAAGGGAATGTAGCTTTGGTTGCGTGTCATTCAATTATTTCCCAGTTGTTTGGTTAGCGGCTGTGAGCAATGTGAATGTTTTGTTTTGCATAACTTGGCTGGTATAACAGGGGAAGTCCGTCCTGCATGTGCCGTAAGTGGTTTGACTTCCTGGTAAATTCATTTCCAACTTAAATCATGTGCTTTTAGAGACATCGGGATACTTTTCTTTTTTTTTTTTTAATTCCCCTTGCGTCCTTTTTTAAATGATCTTCTCTCTAGTGTCTCTACTCTGACATGTCTCCATGCTTTAATGTTCAAAAAGCTCTTTATTTTTCTCATACAGCCAAAAAATGTGAAGCAGCGTTACTGTACTTCCCTTTTTCACCCCTTGTACATGATTACCCCTACAAAAACACAATTACAATACAATTTAAAATATTAATCTAATCATTTATCAAAATCAGACGTTAAACAGTAGTGTCTCTACTTTAAAGAGTCCTCTCCTGCTGATGTTCAGGTGTATATCAGTATGTAGTCTCTCTACTTTAAAGAGTCCTCTCCTGCTGATGTTCAGGTGTATATCAGTATGTAGTGTCTCTACTTTAAAGAGTCCTCTCCTGCTGATGTTCAGGTGTATATCAGTATGTAGTGTCTCTACTTTAAAGAGTCCTCTCCTGCTGATGTTCAGGTGTATATCAGTATGTAGTGTCTCTACTTTAAAGAGTCCTCTCCTGCTGATGTTCAGGTGTATATCAGTATGTAGTGTCTCTACTTTAAAGAGTCCTCTCCTGCTGATGTTCAGGTGTGTATCAGTATGTAGTGTCTCTACTTTAAAGAGTCCTCTCCTGCTGATGTTCAGGTGTATATCAGTATGTAGTGTCTCTACTTTAAAGAGTCCTCTCCTGCTGATGTTCAGGTGTATATCAGTATGTAGTGTCTCTACTTTAAAGAGTCCTCTCCTGCTGATGTTCAGGTGTATATCAGTATGTAGTGTCTCTACTTTAAAGAGTCCTCTCCTGCTGATGTTCAGGTGTATATCAGTATGTAGTGTCTCTACATGTCTCCAGGCTTTAATGTTCAAAAAGCTCTTTTTCTCATACTGTCTGTGCTGCAGCACCTCTTTTCACCCTCTGTCTGAAACCAGAGCCCAGTCTGCTCTGATTGGTTAGCTGGCAGGCTCTGTTGTGATTGGTGAACCACTTAGGCTAAGGGGCGGGAAATCTCTATCACGTACAATGTGTTGGAGCGCTAGCCAATAGAAGCGCTAGTGATGTCACTTTGTTCATGAAGTAAACAAAGGAGTCTAATGGAGGCATGTTGCAGGGATCTTAGCAGACTGAGCAGACCATTAAAAAAGCATAACAACAGAGCCTAGTTAATAAATGTTTTTTTCACACCTTCGCCCCACTTTTCAAGTCTTTTTTTCACCTCTAAGTGTTTAATGATTTATAGTTGGAATGCACTGTGAATAGTTGAGGAACTTATCGATATGCCAGGATTAACCTTTCTGTCTTTTTTTTCCAGGTCGTACCTCCAGCTCCCCCTCTCACACGGAAACGAACTCCTCAGGCGTGCCTCTCATTCGCACCTCTGTGAGAACATGAGTCCTGCAGATTCTACGCTTGAATTATTATTATTTGTCCTGCCGTGTCACCAAGGTCCCGCTATGGGGACGTTGAAATGCGACACTTCTTGCACTCAGGAGACTTTCTGAGGCCGGCTCTCTGCATTGAAAGAAAAAATGTGAAAAAGTTTCACATTGTCTGAAGGACGTCAGTGAACTCAGGGTAGCGTGTAGATATTTATGCTTGGAAATATAATGTGTATATTTGAAGGATTGCCTGATAGAGCAGGTAGATATCAGCAGCAGCAGTTTCACCGTGCCTTCGTCCTTGAAGGAGTCATTGCTCATGAAACCTGACTCGTTCGACTCGCTCCTTGTTTTGCAAAGATGCATTTCATCATCTTGTACACATCTGATATTTGATTTTAAACTCATTTGTGTGACTTTTAAACTGTATTCAAGGCTCTTAATTCAGTGGTTGTGCTTGACATATTTACAGTCTGTGATTCTAGAGGAATGATCGTAATTTATGCTTGGGTAGTTTTGCCATATCTCATATTAATGTGGCTAAAGTGTGAAAAAATGAAGTAATACTGTTTTGTTTGGAAGGAAAAAGCAGTTTTGTTGAATGGCTCAAATCCTGTTCTTTTAAACGTTTCTTTATGCCTGGAAGTACAGACAAAATAATAATGAAAATGGTCAAATACAGAAACCAAAGAAGTTGTACTTTAAGACATGGGACTTTCAAAAAAGCCAAAGAAGTTATACTTTTTCTGTGCGTAATGAACCAAACTTTGTCTTGGACACAATTTGCCTTGGTGTAATTGCAATAAACTGTAATTGCATGATGACTATTGCAAACCACTTTTAAAATGCTTGTTTCCTGAATGCAGTTTGAACACTTCATTATCCAGTGTCATCTAAATCAGGCATTGAAACGGCAGCGTGATCTTGTTTTAAATCATAGATATCTTCATAATGTGTAACTTTAATATGATATGAACTCACCGCCACTTACAATGTCTATTATTAATTAAGGTACAAAAGAAAATGCATACATATATCTTTGTGTCTTTGTTATAATTACAACCAATTCAATTAGCTTTTAGCACTAATCATTGTTGTCAAGACAAGTTCAAAGCTACAGAAAAAGTTAATAACTGTGCCTTGAGTGAAGATGTGTCTTCTGTGTCCAAACAATGTGTGTTTTTTGCTGTTTATCCTAAGTATAATAACATGATCCTCACATGAAGCGAAAATCAGTTTGCTGCATTTTCTATAGCCGTCCTGTCTGTAACTCATATCTCATAAAATGCTCTTAAATCTGGTGTGACCTGCAGCTAGACTTCAGGTTGTATCCTGAACTATAACTATAACTTATTAAGGACATTATCTGAGGCTGACTCATGAAGTGAAAGTCTGTTTTGCGTGTAGTGTTTGCTCCTGGGTGCTGATGGGAATTTTGCCAGCTGACTCTGTGGAATTTATCTGTGCTTCTTATCAGCATTAGCTCATATTGTAATGTTGCAGGTAATACACGTATACAGAACTCTCCAGATGTTCACAGCATCTACCCTCTTGTGCCATGTCTTAGCATACAGAATAAACTACTTATGTGACAGGATAGTTTAGCTAACTAAACCACACAGCATGTTTTTAGTGTGTCAGGAATTTGGCTTCAGCATCAGTGTGGTTTTTAATGAAATGATGTGAAACTGGTAGCTCTGGTTTTGATCCAGGAACATAAATGCAATGTCATAGTGATTAATGTGTCATATAAACTGTCAAATAATCGTTGGATTCATACTTTGCATTTTTGTTTGCGTTCAGAAGGTTTTGCTTAAATTGCTTGTACTCTCGCCAAGATTTCATATTTCCTGCAAAGATGTGTTGTGCCTATATTGCCAGTAACCTATCGTTTAACTGTAAAAACAATAAAGTAAATTTAAGTGAAAGTAAAAGAAGATTTTGTTGAGTTTTGTTTGCCACATATGACCACATGCAGGACTCAAAGTATGCAGCTTTTATTTAAGGTACTTTAAACAAATTCCACCATCTGGAGAGGACACCAAGTCAACTATAATTTTAGATAGGCTATTAGTAAGTTGTATATATTTACAATGCGTAATAACCATCATTGACACATGATAAAGCATTTTTTATGGTGACTTACGAGATCAGGTGTCATATAACTTGATAATTGCTGTACACAGATTTTTCTTTGCATGGATCAAGTCCCATGGTTGTAATACATTATATTTTTTGATTTTTCACTCTTACAATGCATTAAATGTGATTAAAGTTAAACAATATCATTTAATCTATGCATGAACAACACTTACAATTGCATTTGTTCAACAGAAACTGGAATCCCCCAATTTTAAACCACTTTTTGATGATGAACAAGACAATTATAGTTGTATGTTCATGTACATTTTACCCAAAAAACAATATAGTTTTCATTTTATTTTACACTTCTGAAAAAAAAGCCCCGAATAGCCTATATGTGTATGTTAATAATATGTTTTATTAACATCTTGAATCATATAATTACCAGTATGTTTTTTATACTATTGTTTTATATTAAAAGTATGAATTATTAATTACTTTAAGATCATTTTTAATGTTATTTTTCCACAACATTGTGGCCATAAACTCACTCAGCTCACATATAATAATAACGCGCTACTTTTCTTGCGTTTTCAAATGTAAAAAAGTGGTTTAAAATGTATATTTACGATGAAAAATCATAATGTTTTTGGTGTTCTCTAGTCTAGAATATTCTTCCTGGGCACCTTCATTTCCACCCTGAATCAACACTCTCACCTCATTGGATATTTCAGCTGTCATTCAAAAATCTTTCCTTCCAATTGGTCAAGTCTCACGTGGGCGGAGTTTGTTTCCAGGAAGCGAATAACGTGACTACGGGCCTCACGTTGTCGTTAAAATCTACTTTTTGCTTGTCATTCTCGCAACTAACGTTTAATTTAACCGGTGTTAAAGCCACCAACATGGGGGACGAGGAGGACAAGTATGACGGCATGTTGCTTACCCTGGCACAGCAACAAGAAGGAGGAATACAGGAGGTAAGTTAGCGTGTTGATAACATGTGGAAGCTACCATGCTAATATAGAAGCTAATGCAGTTAGCCTGTACGCTAACATGCGCCCCTCGCCTGTATGAGGAAAAAACAACTATATTACAGGTTTAAGCACGTTTTGTAATGATTATCAGTAGCTGAACAGATCATAACCTTACTTGTTTAATACATTGGATGTTATGTTAGATTTGGCATACAAGAAACAAACATTTTAGAACGGAAATTCTGTTAAATCTCGTTTTAGCTCTTGTTAAAATCAGCATTTATTATGAAGAAAACATCAAATTTACAGGGTTAAGCAAACATTATTATGAGTATCACTAGCTGAACACACCATTACCTTACTTTTTAAATAAATAGGATGTTATGTTAAATGTTGTATACAAGAACCAAATAAATTAGCACCACATTTCAATTTAATTTCGTTAAAACTCGTTTTTTAGGGTTAATATTCTTTGTGTGTGTGTGTGTGTGTGTGTGTGATTAACATTAGGCTGAGACAGTTGTGGATGAATATTTTCTTCTGCAGTAGTGTTCTACTATGCCACATTTTAATATAAGGATTAAAAAATATTTTGTGTAAAATGTAGAATATATTGTTCATATTCAAACTAGCCATGAAGATGATGAATGCCAACAATGCTCAGTATAAAATTCATCTGTGTGACATCCTTTTCTTCTTCTCTCAACAGCTAGTAAACACATTTTTCAGTTTCCTGCGCCGCAAAACAGATTTCTTCACCGGTGCCGAACCAGGTGCTGCAGAGAAGGTGAGAAATGCACAAAATGCGACTTTTAAGAACCATGCATCAGAGCTATACCTCAATTTATACCTAATCTCTTTGTTTTTCAGCTAGTCAAAGATGTGGTCGTCAAACACAATAAGCTAGCGATGAAGTCCCAAAAGGAGAAGCAGGTGAAACTGGAGAAGGAAAAGAAAGCAAAGGCTGAAAAAGCAGAAAAGTTAGCGGAGGAGAAGAAAACGAAAGAAGACGGTCCAAGGATTCAGGAACTGACCGATGAAGAAGCAGAGAAACTTCAGTCTGAACTCGACAAGGTGAAACCCCAAAGCCTTGAAGCTCTTGTCAGTGGAAACCATCTTGTATTACACAAGTCCATTACACTAGTGTCTCAGTCAGTAGGGGGCTTGGACTGGCAGCTGTAGGGTCGCCGGTTCAAGTCCCCGACCAGACCTAAAATATGGAGTGTGGACTGCTACTTGGAGAGTTCCCAGTTCACCTCCTGCCCTGCCGTGGTGCCCTTGAGCAAGGCAACCCCCTTCCCCCCTCAATCCCATTGCTCCCCGGGCGCTGTACAATAGCTGCCCGCCTAGTACTAGACTCCTGGTGCTAGACTCCTGGTGCTAGACTCCTGGTGCTAGACTACTAGTACTAGACTCCTAGTACTCCTGGTACTAGACTCCTGGTGCTAGACTCCTGGTACTCCTGGTGCTAGACTCCTGGTACTCCTGGCGCTAGACTCCTAGTACTAGACTCCTGGTACTAGACTCCTAGGACTCCTGGTACTAGACTCCTGGTACTAGACTCCTAGTACTCCTAGTACTCCTAGTACTAGACTCCTAGTACTAGACTCCTAGTACTAGACTCCTAGTACTAGACTACTAGTACTAGACTCCTAGTACTCCTGGTACTAGACTCCTCGTACTAGACTCCTCGTACTAGACTCCTCGTACTAGACTACTAGTACTAGACTCCTAGTACTAGACTCCTAGGACTCCTGGTACTAGACTCCTGGTGCTAGACTCCTGGTACTCCTGGCGCTAGACTCCTAGTACTAGACTACTAGTACTAGACTACTAGTACTAGACTACTAGTACTAGACTCCTAGTACTAGACTCCTAGTACTCCTGGTACTCCTAGTACTAGACTCCTAGTACTAGACTCCTAGTACTAGACTCCTAGTACTCCTGGTACTAGACTCCTGGTGCTAGACTCCTGGTACTAGACTCCTCGTACTAGACTCCTGGTACTAGACTCCTAGTACTCCTGGTACTAGACTCCTGGTGCTAGACTCCTGGCGCTAGACTCCTAGTACTAGACTCCTCGTACTAGACTACTAGTACTAGACTCCTGGTGCTAGACTCCTGGTGCTAGACTCCTGGTGCTAGGATGGGTTAAATGCAGAGAACACATGTCACTGTGTGCTCTGCATGTGACCATTAAAGAGGGTTTCATCCCTCCTGATTCTATCTATCTACATATTTATTAATTTGTTGTGTGTATTTTAGAAAAAGAACGAAGAGGAGAAAAAGAAGGATGAAACACCAACGCCTGAACCAGAAAAGACGGACAAAGTAGACAAAGAGAAGGGGGTAAGTGGACAGATCTACAGAGAAACTTTTGGTTTGAAGCACATGTGTCAAACTCAAGGCCCGGGGGCCAAATCAGGCCCTTGGTGGATTTAATTTCGGCCCGCAGGATAATTTCTAATTACTATTAGATCTGGCCCTCCGGTATATTGCACGCACACCTTCACTCCATGCTGAGGGTCTCCTCCGCTCAGAGCCTGACCCCAAACATTGATGACCTTGCACCCAAGATGAGATGCCAAGTATCTGAGCTAGCATCACAGAGCAGCACACTGAGTTTACATGGATGTTTCCTTCTGCACTTTTTCTCTCACGACAACAGGGCATGTTTGGTTTTCTCTTTGAGGGAAATAGTTTTCTTGAAGCTGTTGTTGGCCTGTGGAGAAATGTAATCATAAGAAATGACTCTGGAAAAGCTGCAGATAGAGCCATAAGAAATGAATGCAACTGATTATTTAATGTTTCATGTTGTTTTTATAGACAATCATTTAAGCTTTGTTAGTTCCAGGTTTAATATGTGCAATAAGTTCATTTCAATAAGTTCTGCAATAAACATTGAACCAGTCCGGCCCTCGACTAGTACCCATTTTTTTTATTTTGGCCCACTGTGTATTTGAGTTGGACCCCCCTGGTTTAAATGTTTGTTTATAAGCCTCTGCTGACATGTTGACTTTGTTTCCTCAGTCTGAGTCCGATGGAGAGGAGGACGAGAAGGACAAAGATAAAATGAAGCCCAACGCAGGAAATGGAGCCGACCTGCCGAACTACAAGTGGACGCAATCCCTGTCTGAAGTGGACGTGAGTGTCACACTGTTTTTATTTAACCAGAAACATCTCGTTTTCAAGAGAGTCCTGGCCTAGATGGGTAGGTTAAAACAATAGCAGAGAACATATCGGGACACAATCAGTACATCATCTTAAGAAGCATCTACAGACAGAGTTGATTTTCGGTAATTTAAGGTCCCCTATTATACAAAATGCACTTTTAAAGGTCTTTTATACATACACGTGTGTCACCGGTGTGTCAGGAGACTCACAAAGTGTCAGGAAATACAACCCTCTCTCTTTTCCTCCGTACCCACATCTTTAAAAACGGGGGTATACCAGAGATGTTTGGTATTTTGAGCAAAACACTTCAGAGACAGGTTTGTATAGATATGGCCCTATAATATATTGTTTAAATATAGCATGATAGGTGACCTTTAAGTAGCACTTTAATGGGGCATTTCCACCATGGCGCGGAGCGCGGTTTAAGCGTGCCGTGCCCGTTTTTGGTTGCGCTTCCACTAGGCCTAGTTACGGCCCGGCCCGGCCCGGGGCCACTTTTTCACCTCTTTTCTGGCCCGACAAAATTGTGGTTCTATCGGGGCCAACAAACAGGGCTGAGTCGGGCTGAGTATGCTAAACTAGAGAGAGAATCGCTGGCAAGGAGGCTACAACTACAACAAGATGAACATATTTGACCGTGATTTAATTGTAATACACGTTTCAAAATGATGCCGAAGTAACAACATACTGATACCGGTTAGTAAAAACCATGAATTAATGCTTTGTCAAGTCTGCAGACAGACGGCAGGCGAAAAAGCTTTTAAAATGCGTGTTTTCTAAATGGAGATTGGCTAAGCTAACGCAGTATATGCTCCGACCGTCCACACTCACAACAACGGCCTATACAGACATAAATAAAGCAGCGACTGTATTCGCCATGACACAGACAGTCTGTGGTTTGTACTTGTTTCACTTTTGTCTAGTTTCTGAACAGATATGAGGAGCTGTGAGCTCTGAGTGCTAACAGCTAACGGCTGTGTTGTTTTTCTGGGGTTCTCATTGAAGATGACGTCACGGCTCCGCCTACACTGCGTTACTATAGATACTACCCCAGTTCCTAAACTGTAATGGAAACGCAGCATGAAGTGAGCCGGCCCTGTTAAGGCCCAACGCGGCCAAGCAGTACCGAGCGTGGCCGAGGCCGACCGTGTGGTGGAAATGCCCCATAAGTCTGTTTAGAGAGACCAGCGCCCTGAGTTTAATGTCCTGTTCCAGCTGGTTAGATGCAAATGGAGCAGCGTAACTAAACGCCCTTTTTACCCCAGCTCCGTTTCAACTTAAAGGACAGTTAGCAGAAACAAATCCTCAGAACAAAGCGGACGGGGTTCCTGTGCTTTTCTGACTGATTTTAAATCTGCAAATAAGGCGGGAAAATGCCATGCATACAAAATGTGCTTCTGTAATTTGCGTGGCTTAATTATGGGTTATTACTTTACATTTCAACCAGTGTACATGTATAACATATTCCCGTAGCTAAGCATCTGCATCTGTACTTAAATGGCAGTACTAATATAGGAGCGGGGGAGATGAGGGGGGAGAGGAGAGAGAGAGGGTTGTCTTGCCGTCTTTTTGCTTGTTGTTGCAGTTTTGATAACCAAGAATAAAGCAGACTTTAACTCGCAGTATATATTTCCCTGCAGGTCGTCTTGCCTTTCGATGTGAGCTTCCGCATCAAGGCCAGAGACGTGGTGGTGGATATCCAGAGGCGCACCATCAAAGTGGGGCTGAAGGGACACCCTCCTGTCCTCGAGGGCCAGATGTACGGCGAGGTGAAGGTGGACGAAAGCAATTGGCTCCTTGACGACGGAAAAGTTGTCACGCTCCACTTAGAAAAGGTTTGTGTCCCCTCTTCTTCATGTCTCTTCTTCATCAACATGTGTCCCCTCTTCTTCATGTCTCTTCTACATCAACATGTGTCCCCTCTTCTTCATGTCTCTTCTACATCAACATGTGTCCCCTCTTCTTCATGTCTCTTCTTCATCAACATGTGTCCCCTCTTCTTCATGTCTCTTCTACATCAACATGTGTCCCCTCTTCTTCATGTCTCTTCTACATCAACATGTGTCCCCTCTTCTCCATGTCTCTTCTACATCAACATGTGTCCCCTCTTCTTCATGTCTCTTCTACATCAACATGTGTCCCCTCTTCTTCATGTCTCTTCTACATCAACATGTGTCCCCTCTTCTTCATGTCTCTTCTTCATCAACATGTGTCCCCTCTTCTTCATGTCTCTTCTTCATCAACATGTGTCCCCTCTGTGGAAAGAGACTCTGAAAGTTTCAGGAACAAAGATTCTCTCTCTTTTTGTCCTGATCCATTTCTATAAAAACCTGTCTGAAAATGAGCTGATCAGATTTTGGCCACTTTATGATGTCATCACGATGTCTTGTCTTGTGTAACCATTAGCCAATCAGCAACCAAGGTAACCTCCCCCCCCCCCCCTTATCACCTGAATCTCCTCCTAGAGCACCATTGAGTTCTTTGTAACCAAATGTCTCTCAGAGGGGCGTGGGGAGGGGCTCCTTATTTTCATCTAAAGTAACAGACAGAGGTTGCGTTCGAATACTCCAAAAAATCAGCTCCTAAGTTCTAACCCTATCGTCTATTCCTTGACCTCGGAGTGAAACGTCATGGGGTTAAGGAATAGTGGATAGGAGAATTCAAAAGGATTTAGGAGAAGAGACTGTGGTACTTTAGGGAGTCCGACTGCACTTTCACTATCCGACGTGTTTATGATGCGCCAGCGGAGGTCATAAATGTGCGCCTGCTGCTGTGGGGAAACTATGGAAACTACAGTTTTCTATACAGCGGACTACAACATGGATGTTTAATAAGAACGAGGGACTACTGTGAACTCATCTAGAGACTCTGCACCGTGCTCTGGTGCTGTTGTTTTATGCTTTATGAACGGGGACAACAGAGAAACATATTCTTCATGACCAAAGTTGGAATTGAAATAAAAAAGGAAAGTGAAACTTATGCTCGTCACCCTCTCCCTCCGGTCCACATTAATACAAATGATCCCAATACATATGATTGTATGAAAAGATCTTAAAATCAATACAAATGTATTTATTATAAACGTTAGTCCTTAACATCTATCACTGTGTATATCACCATTCAAACATCTTTTAAAAGTTGAACAAACCCCACACAGCTCAGTAAAGACTGTGAAATGTTGACTTTATTTGATCATTTCAGTAAAAACTAACGTTCATATTTCTCTTTTTGATTATAATACTGATGAACGTTCAAAACAAAGCACTTTGGCAACTTACCACATACGTTTTAAAATGCTTAATAAGCACCGTAACTTTCATGATATCATTTCTCGTTCATAATCGGTTGTTTCCGTGAACGGCCGACTGTTGTGTGACGGCAAATGCCGCGGCCGCAAGGCATTGTGGGGCAGCATTTTCTCCTCTCCTTTCGGTTAGGGAGGTCCAGTGGTTCCTAGGCTAAAGGAGGTTATAAAGGAAGTTTGAAACCTCCTTTCCTTTTAATTTAGAGAATTCGAACGGCACTTATCATGGCTGCCACTGAGGGACTTCCGGGTCATTTCACTCCGTTAGGAAGGTTCCTAAGCTAAATGGACTATTCGAATGCAACCAGAGAATCAGCACTTTGGAAACAGGGCTGAAACAGAGGGGATTATGGGTAATGCTGCAATGATCTGTTTGGTGTTTCAGCCAATCAGAGACAGGCTCTGTATATATCTGAGACCTGGAATATATTGATGAGAGTATAATAGGGGACCTTTTTAAAGGCAGTAAAAATTATTTGTTTATTTGATAAAAGCTAACGGCAAAATGTTTGATAGGAAATGTTTTTATTTTTGAAGTGCAAGTACGTGTCCTGCTCTTTCCTGTTATGATTTGAAATGAATACGAGTATGTCGAGTGCATTTTCTCCGTCTTCTACCGTTCCTGTTGGAAAATGTAATATTAATATAAAGTAAAAACGTGGTTCTTCATTCGAACACATCATGTGTAGATTAAAACCATCGGGCTGTTAAACCTAATGATATGCTTTCATTTCAGGTTAATAAAATGGAGTGGTGGAGCAAGATTGTGTCCACAGATCCAGAAATTAACACCAAGAAAGTCTCTCCAGAGAACTCAAAGGTAAGTGATTTGACGCTGACGTGTTTCAGGTGTGTTTTACCTGCTTGAATCTGTAGTTAAGACTCATCTGTGTGTGTGTGTGTGTTTTCTGATGAGCAGCTGTCAGATCTGGACGGAGAGACGCGTGGTATGGTGGAGAAGATGATGTACGACCAGAGGCAGAAATCAATGGGTCTGCCGACGTCTGAAGAGCAAAAGAAACAAGACATTCTCAAAAAGTGAGTTTATAGAAATACACAGGGTTCGTACGGGTGCTGGAAATCCTTGAAAATGCTAGAAATGTGGTGTTTTCAAGGTTTGATGGGTCACCCATTTAGAAATATTAAATGTCATCCTTTTGCAGAGTGCTATTACGTAACACACATTTGGTTATAGCATAAAGAACATCTGATTTAATGTGAGGTAGTGAAACAATAATTTGAGTTTAGGTATGTATATGTAATTTACCATAGCTGTAAGCTGCTTCAAAAGCTTTAAAATTCACCTTGAAAGTGCTTGAAAAGTGCTTGAATTTGACTTTGGAAAAGGTGTAAGCAACCCTGAATACTCCCGTTCCTGTTGGCTATCATGAAGCTCTTTTTATTGTCACCTGACCTCTGTGGTGTTTCTTATTGGCTCACACAGTTGAACAGAAACGTTATGATATAAAGGTTTTATATGAAGAGACACAGACCAGTCCAGGGATCTGACCACAGATTAAATATGACTCCATTAGTGTTACCAAGCAGTGCTTTAATCTGCTATAATATCTGAAACCCTCTTCATTGGTCACACGTTTCCATGCACACAGCACACACCGTGAAATTTGGTTTCTGCTTTTTACTCATCCTAAGCTAGGAGCAGTGGGTATTTAATAAAAACGTTATTTCGTCCTTATTGAGTTTTTTTGTATTCAAAGATATTTTGCACTGATATTGCTAGGTAGGCATCACTCTGAGGAATTAAGATCGGAAAGAACAGACGCTTGAGCTCACACAAAAATATGATATTGACTGAAATGTAATGAGGAATCACCTGGGCAGTATTCAGCAAATTTAAAGGGGACCTATCATGCAAAATGCACTTTGTGATGTCTTTTATACATCAATATGTGTCCCCGGTGTGTCGGGGAACTCACGCAGCGTCAGAAAATAAAACCTTCTCTCTTTTCCTCCGTACCCAAATCTCTAAAAACGGGGGAACAACGGAGCTGATCCAGATTTGTGTCCGATATGACGTAATATCAGAAATGTGGACCCACGGCCCTATCAGAAACGTTGCTATCAGAAACAATGCCCGACTGTTTTGGACGTAATATGGTCGGTGTTTACATTAGCATCGCTAACACTCAGAGCTAACCTGTACTGGAGAGCATGTGTGTGAAGAAGCAGGAAATAAAAAGGAACTCACCTTGTGGTATAACCGGCAAGAGAGAAAGCCTTTGAGCTCCATACTGTTTCAGAAACAATCCTTGATAATCCATGATATGGCGTTTCATCACGGCAGTATTTAGTTTAGACGGTAGCTGCCGGGTCCCGCATGAGCTCAGACCCCTCCTTTTTTATTTTTTAAGGCTTTATACCCAAATCAGCACTTTTGAAACAGGAAGTGAAACAGAGGGATATGAGGCATGGCTAGAATGGGTGATCTTTTTGGTATTTTGAGCAAAACACTTCATAGACATGTTTTTAATATCTTTTTATATATCTGAGACCTATGCTATTGCCTAAGAATAGCATGATAGGTGACCTTTAAAGCCTGTTTGTGAAGGGCGCTCTTATCATGCTGTTAGTAAAAAATCCTCCTCAGTTATTTTGAGCTCCACTTCCTGTTTCACGCTCGTTAAATCTGCCTCTAAAATCCTGTTTGGTTTTATTAGAGTTAAACAATACCTCTGTAGTCAGAAGGCTGCTCTCAGTTGATTTGTTGACATAAAGTTCACGTGTCTATAATAAGAACTGGATACAGCGTGGGAGGCGGGGCCTCGTTCATTCCTATGAGAGTTGCTCATTGGCGCATGAAGACAAAATGGCCCAACTTTTGAGAGAGCGAAACGTCACGAAAGTATTCATATAATCATATCATCCGTTCTTATTGTGCATCCATTGGTAAAGGTAAAACTCATGTAGTACTGAAAACGTCACATGAACGTGCCGGGCGGCGCGGTCCCGTGGGTTAGATCCACGTTCATAATGCAGAGGAAAATAACTCGAATAACTTTATTAGCACATTTTACAACAAACGACCGAATGTTTTTAATAAGGGCTATACAAGTGTTCAAACTAGGTAGTTTATTTAGTTTAAAAAAATTATCCAACGATTTACAGGCGTCTCTTTCCCAATGTTAGTCAATGGGAAAAAGTCTTTCCGGGCCCAGCGACTGATACGGAAGTGTAGTACCGCTGTTTGGCCACAACGAATATTTTCCTCAGAGTCCAGCGCACTTCCTGGGGGCTTGGTCTTTCCCATCAAACGTGTTGTCTGATGGAGACTTCTCATGTTTATTTACTCTTTTAAAAAACATATCTTTGGCCACATGGCGGCGCTAGAGGACGGACATGTTTTCGGAAATGTCAGAATTAAAAAAAATAAAATAATGCAACCTTTATTTAACCCGATTTTTCACATTCAGATGAGACTTATTTTCCAAATTGGGTCCAGGAATTAATTTAGGATGTGGATAAGGGTTGAACAATCAATCAGATATTATTGCAATATTGATTATAGACAATATCTAAATCGCAGAAGGATTTATTAAAAGGGGAAATGTGTGTTGATGCAGAAATATGACCACCTACAAATTGTATTTCACAGATTAATAAATCAAATGAATAACATTTTATTAATATTTTTCTAAAGGGAATACTACATACAAAAAATATATTTCCCTTTTTATATACTGTGAAGTTTATCCCAATTGTGAAAACTAGTAATTAGTTGTATAAATATGTTATCTTTTATTGAATATTCTTACTTTAAACTATTATGTTAGTATAAAAATATATTTTATTGTATTATTTAAGCGCTAATGTAGATCCTGTATTTAAAGCCGTTTTAAAGGTAATTTAGAAAATAAAAGATGTCATTTTTGATGATTTCTGACTCTGTACTCTCCGTCTCTGCAGGTTCATGTCTCAGCACCCGGAGATGGATTTCTCTAAAGCCAAATTCAGTTGAGACTGCAAGAGAAAAGCATCTCAACGCATCCCATAATATCACATCGGAGCGTCAGGCTCTCCTTACAGGACAGATTAACATGTCTCTAACATGTCTCTAGGTGCAGAGGTTTGTGTGTTTTTGTCAAAAGATTGAAATGTTCTCCCTTTGCATGTCGTCTCAATATTTAAAGATGTGTCTGGATTTTTTTAAATAAAGAAACTTAAAATCAAATGAATGTGATTCTTTTTTCTTTTTTTTTTCCACTGCACATTATTGTAGATATTAAGTGTATGAAAATAACTAAAGTGATGTTAAGAGGAACATCTTAAAATACTTTGTTCCTGCTCACTTGTGTTTTTATTTGTGTTATGAAATTGGAAGATTAAAACCTGAAAGAGTTTCGATCCAAGACCAAAGATTTTAAGTTTTAGGATCACATCCTAAAGTCTCAATGTGGACGGCACTCATGTCTAAACCATTAGGTCGGGGAAGAAAGTGCAATGACCTTATATTACTTGTGTGTCAATGAAATGTTAAGACGGGGTCAAAAGCACCTGATAGGTTGCAACCACAAGGGGGCAGTGTTTCCCTTTTTTATAAATCAGCAATGAGTACTAACTGACAGAAGACCAGAGGTGGGAGAAGTACTCGGATCTTGAGTAGAAGTACTCAGATCTTGTACTTGAGTAAAAGTAGAAGTACCCAGATCTTGAGTAAAAGTAGAAGTACTCGGATCTTGAGTAAAAGTAGAAGTACTCGGATCTTGTACTTGAGTAAAAGTAGAAGTACTCGGATCTTGAGTAAAAGTAGAAGTACTCAGATCTTGAGTAAAAGTAGAAGTACTCAGATCTTGAGTAAAAGTAGAAGTACCCAGATCTTGAGTAAAAGTAGAAGTACTCGGATCTTGAGTAAAAGTAGAAGTACTCGGATCTTGTACTTGAGTAAAAGTAGAAGTACTCGGATCTTGAGTAAAAGTAGAAGTACTCGGATCTTGAGTAAAAGTAGAAGTACTCGGATCTTGAGTAAAAGTAGAAGTACTCGGATCTTGTACTTGAGTAAAAGTAGAAGTACTCGGATCTTGAGTAAAAGTAGAAGTACTCGGATCTTGAGTAAAAGTAGAAGTACTCGGATCTTGAGTAAAAGTAGAAGTACTCAGATCTTGTACTTGAGTAAAAGTAGAAGTACTCAGATCTTGTACTTGAGTAAAAGTAGAAGTACTCAGATCTTGAGTAAAAGTAGAAGTACCCAGATCTTGAGTAAAAGTAGAAGTACTCGGGTCTTGTACTTGAGTAAAAGTAGAAGTACTCAGATCTTGTACTTGATTAAAAGTAGAAGTACTCGGATCTTGTTCTTGAGTAAAAGTAGAAGTACTCAGATCTTGTTCTTGAGTAAAAGTAGAAGTACTCAGATCTTGTTCTTGAGTAAAAGTAGAAGTACTCAGATCTTGTACTTGAGTAAAAGTATAAGTACCAGAGTGTAGGAATACTCTGTTACCGTAAAAGTCCTGCATTCAAAATGTTCCTCAAGTAAAAGTAGAAAAGTATTATCATCAAAATATAGTGAAAGTAGCGACAGTAAAAGTAGTCATTGTGCAGATTGGTCCATTTCAGAATAATATATATGATATGTTTTATAATGATTGATGCCGACAGATTTCACACAGCTTCCTCTGAAGAAACAAAATACTTTATACAACCTTTACCTCATATTGTAGTATTTCATAACACGTGTCTACAGACTTTACAATGTGAGGATTTTGTGACTGAAAGTAAAACTTAAGGATCTTTACTATCAGTCTCCCCAGAAATAAAAGAAGTGGAGTTAGCATCATTCTGACATTAAGACTCAGTAACTTCCTCCTTTTTAAATCCTTCCCTGTGTGAATGCATTGATCAGAGGTGGGAAGTAGTAGAGTACAAATACTTTGTTACTGTACCTAAGTACATGTTTCTGGTATCAGTACTTTACTCCACTACTTATTTTTCTGACGACTTTTGACTTTGACTTCTTACATGTTGAACACAAATACCTGTACTTTCTACTTCTTACATGTTGAACACAAATACCTGTACTTTCTACTTCTTACATGTTGAACACAAATACCTGTACTTTCTACTTCTTACATGTTGAACACAAATACCTGTACTTTCTACTTCTTACATGTTGAACACAAATACCTGTACTTTCTACTTCTTACATGTTGAACACAAATACCTGTACTTTCTACTTCTCACATTTTCCAAACAGGCTGGTTCCTTTAGTTTGAATGTGTGTTTGGTGGCGTGATCATTATTATTTAGAGTCATTGCGTGCCTATTGATTTGAACACGATCCGTGTATCCATCATTTCCTGGTCTTCTCTAAAGAAGAGGGACCAATGAAAACGTTGTCATGTTGCCGTTGTTCAGCATGGAAACATTCATTAGCTAACAATGACATTATTGTTCTATTAATATAAAGGGAGGTCAGGTACTCTTTAAAACAGCTGCTAGTTATGGGTACTTTTTACTGAAGTACATTTCAAAGCCTCTTTACTTTTACTTGAGTAAAGAAGTTTAGTCAGTACTTCTACTTTTACCAGAGTATTTTTAAACACGAATATCTGTACTTCTACTTGAGTAAAGGAAGTGTGTACTTCTACCCTCTCTGCATTGAGTGACATGCTGTCTGAACCCTGAGGATAATCAGCATGCTGCCACCAATGAGCAAAGACACACTTTCTCACTCTGCTCACACTGGATATCATGCTGTTCTGCTAAATGTACCTTCAGTGAGGACCAGTTTGCTAACAAGTCTTTCTGCTGGTGTGACTGAGAGGCTGTCACCATCACTGTGGCGACTGCAGGAAACATACATTAGCTTATACCGGCTAGCAACTCCTCCTAATGTGTGAAATTGCTCATGTAGTTCAAAAACACTCCTCGGACAACTGTCGCATCTGGATAAGAGTTTACTGCAAAAGGCTGGATGGATGAAGACAGAGTGAAGTGAAGGCTTTTTGATCTTTAGGTTGTGAGTTTTTGTTGCAATATGGAGCATGGTAGATGTGGTAGGGGACATAGAAAAATAGAAATGGTGTCACATACGGTGACCAACATGTGCAAATGTGCTATAACCCAAAACGTTTACATTAGGAGAAACGCACTACCGTTTAAAAACACACATTTTGCCGAAACACATGGAATTATAGAAACATTTTCACCAACTTGGTCCTAAAGTTCCTGAGTTTCTGTAAATATATCTGGGTTCCTGCAAAGGTAAAGGGCCACAAATTGCGCAAAATAAAAAAAAAATCCAACTTGTATTTATTGACACACGTGGGATCAGATCGCTTGGTGGCGTTCAGCGTTGTCAGTAATATCAGAATGAGTCATGTGATCACATTGTTAAAATAAGCCAATAAAACGTACATATCAGTTACGTTTCCAGTGACGGTGACATCTGATCTTATTGTTAAGTTGCAAAATGCAATATATTCTGGGGATAATAGGAGCCTAACTTCCCAAAATATATCCAGGGAAATTGTGATACTCTAATTTGACAGTACCAGTCTTACCTAATAGGGCAGGCTCTCAGCAGTACTTCACTATGAGATATTTACACATTTTATGAATTTCATACTCGTTAATTTCATCAGAACTGGCCAGAAACGTATCTGAAAGAAGAAATACATGTCAATGAAAATCTTAAGTCACAGGCTCCTCCAACAGTTCAACACAACAAACAGATACAAATAGTGCACGTAAATACAAATAAAAGAGAATAGAAGTAGTATCTTAACTTCCCAGAGGCCTGATGGGATATATTTCTGTGTGATGGTGCGTTCAGGAGGGCAACGAGGAGGCAAAGTCTGCTCAGCTGACAGCAATTTCTCACCCAGGTACCAGAATTTCTTCATTAACGAAGACACACAGACATCACAGGGTTTTTGGGAGGCGGTCTGCAAACATTCCCCCCCCCCCCAAAAAAAAATCATCCTCCTTCGCTGACTCGCTGTTCCAGACTTGACAACTTGTTTTTTGGCAGCAGCTCGTCGTAAATCAACTCTGAAATGTGACTCACCGTCATAATGGTGGTGTTTGCGGAGGCCTTCTGTCTTCTTCCAGAGGGGTGAGCGTGGTTCATTCCTGGAAGAGGAGGACGGGACGTGAGGACAGAGATGAGACACTGATATCATCCGTCAGATTTAGATTTGTACTTATTGGTCTCACTTGTTAAATGGCGTATTGGGGGCTTTTGTAGTCATGAAAGACTTAAATAAAAAACACTAATATAGCATCACCTGATTACCGTACATGTTACAGTTATTTGAACCTTGCATGAGGAAGCAATGTAGTGACTTGAGAATAATAAACACCATTTTACTAATCAGTTTTCTTGTTAATTTGAGACTTTCATGTCATTTTTAGTTTTTTTACTTCTCATTAAACTAATGCTTTTTTCTCATATTGCTCTCTTTTTCCTCCTTACACCATTTGTTTTTACCCATAATGACCCTATAGTGAACATATATCACTACTATTACTCTTTTCTTTAAACAATTCTTATTCAATTCTGTATTTATTACTGTCACTAAAACTGACGGAAAATTTAGTTTTGGTCAGAGATGTCAAAAGTACACACATTCTTTACTCAAGTAGAAGTACAGATTACATTACATGTCACTTGTTAGACGCTTTTATCCAAAGCGACTTACATACTCAGTACTGTGGACAATCCCCACAGGAGCAATTTGGGGTGAAGTGTCTCAGGGACACAACGACATGCTGACTGCAGTGGGGTTTGAACCTGTGCCCCCCTGATCCCAACACCAAGGCTCTCTCCACTGCGCCACACGCCTTCCCACACAGATACTCGTGTTTAAAAATACTCTGGTGAAAGTAGAAGTACTGACTAAACTTCTTTACTCAAGTAAAAGTAAAGAGGGCTTTGAAATGTACTTCAGTAAAAAGTACCCATAACTAGCAGCTGTTTTAAAGAGTACCTGACCTCCCTTTATATTAATAGAACAATAATGTCATTGTTAGCTAATGAATGTTTCCATGCTGAACAACGGCAACATGACAACGTTTTCATTGGTCCCTCTTCTTTAGAGAAGACCAGGAAATGATGGATACACGGATCGTGTTCAAATCAATAGGCACGCAATGACTCTAAATAATAATGATCACGCCACCAAACACACATTCAAACTAAAGGAACCAGCCTGTTTGGAAAATGTGAGAAGTAGAAAGTACAGGTATTTGTGTTCAACATGTAAGAAGTAGAAAGTACAGGTATTTGTGTTCAAAATGTAAGAAGTAGAAAGTACAGGTATTTGTGTTCAACATGTAAGAAGTAGAAAGTACAGGTATTTGTGTTCAACATGTAAGAAGTAGAAAGTACAGGTATTTGTGTTCAAAATGTAAGAAGTAGAAAGTACAGGTATTTGTGTTCAAAAAGTAAGAAGTAGAAAGTACAGGTATTTGTGTTAAAAATGTAAGAAGTCAAAGTAAAAAGTCGTCAGAAAAATAAGTAGTGGAGTAAAGTACTGATACCAGAAACATGTACTTAAGTACAGTAACGAAGTATTTGTACTCCACTACTTCCCACCTCTTTTTGTGTGTTTTACCCTTCGTACACTCCCCCTCTGCCACATTTAACCCAAACCCAACATCTGCATCTGTTGTTTGGACTCCTCCGCCTCTCCACACCTGGGTGCTGGACACACTCTGTAAAGCGTATTTGATACACACACTTCCAGGGGTGGAGAGCAGGGCGGTGTGCAAAGGCAAACTCCAATTGTCAATTAGTGAAGACCAACACAGGCTGCAGGCTGCGGTGTACCGAGCACCAAGATGGAGAACAAAAGAGATCAACACACACACACACACACACACACACACACACACACACACACACACACACACACACACACACACACACACACACACACACACACACGCACACACACACACACTCTGGGCCCAGCAGGATCTGTTTATCGCTCCAGACTGAGCAAAGACCATCAGCAAACATCCTGCCCACTTGGTCTGGACTTCTGCTCATAAACAGGTACACACACACACACACACACACACACACACACACACACACGCACACACACACACACACACACACACACACACACACATACACACACACACACACACACACACACACACACACACACACACACACACACACACACACACACACACACACACACACACACACACACACACACACACACACTGGAGATGAAACACAGGGGCCCAGTGACTCTGTTTTTCGGCTTTTCTTGTTCATTGATAATAAAGTAATTCAACTCCAACTCTATCTCTCGTCTCAATCCATTCTATATGTATATTTATAATTTTTAACTACTTAATTAATGCTGTTTTAAAATAAACGTTTGCTCTCTTGGTATACTGCATTGTTGGAGGAGCCTTGGAGCTGTGGTTGTTCTGAAAATGACAATAAAGCCTTCAAATGTTGAATCTGTTATAAAAAAGTACCTTCATCAGGAAGTTGTTTTTTACCAAAGAGACCCTGATAAACTCTACCTTCCTAGCACAAGCAGAGAGACAAGGTCAGGGATAAACTGTAGAAAATATTGCAGTATTTAGCCTCTAATTATCTAGGTAGATGGTGAACACCAAAATGAAAAACTTAATTTCAAGGTTTTTCAGGCAAAACATCTCATCAATATTGTAAAAACAGGATATCATTTTGAAGTAGCGAGTAGGTAGAGTGACCTCCACCTCAACCAGCATTACACAGGTCCATATCACCAAAAGGCGTACGAATAACACGTTAATTTCTTACGTCTTTTTGGCATTTTATCACTAGTTCATGCAGTATTAAACGCCTGAATTTCCCCATGGGGATAAATAAAGTTCCATATTATCTTATCTTATCTTATTAGACGGGCAGAGCAAGTGTTCAAATAGTCAGGTGACTTATGGCGCATTTCCACTACAGCGTGGTTTAAGCGTGCCCGGACCTTTTTTGGTTGCGTTTCCACTAGGCGTAGTTCCGGCTAATGGGTACTTTTTCACAGTTTTCTGGCTCTCCAAAATCGAGCTTCTTTCTGGGCCAACAACCGGGCTGAGTATGCTAAACTAGTGAGAGAATCGCTGTCAACTACAACACAATGAACATATTTGACCGTGATTTAATTGTAATACACGTTTCAAAATGATGCCGAAGTAACAACATACTGATACCGGTTAGTAAAAACCATGAATTAATGCTTTGACAAGTCTGCAGACAGACGGCAGGCGAAACACCTTTTAAAATGTGTGTTTTCTGAATGGAGATCGGCTAAGCTAACGTTGTATATGCTCCGACCGTCCACACTCACAACAACGGCCTACAGACATAAATAAACCAGCGACTGTATTCACCATGACACAGGCAGTCTGTGGTTTGTACTTGTTTAACTTTTGTCTAGTTTCTGAACAGATATGAGGAGCTGTGAGCTCTGAGTGCTAACAGCTAACAGCTAATGTTGGTTTTGTGTTTCGCATTGAAGATGACGTCACGGCTCCGCCTACACTGTGTTACTATAGTTACTGCCCCAGTTCCTAAACTGTAATGGAAACACAGCATAAAGTGAGCCTGGCCTAACTATACCGTACTAAGCCGAGCGAGGCCCTGCAGTGGAAAAGCGCCATTAGACTCAAGAGTCCTGTGTTCGTGTATGAAACCAAACCCCATCCCCATTTACTCAGTTACCTTCTAAATGTACTTCCACAACTTATTTTACTTGTCAAACATACTTATTTCAATCATAATCAGTATCCTGGGTTTTTAAGCATAACCAAGAGGGTTTTCCGAACTGTTGTCAAAAGTTGCAAACTATTTATCCTCCTTTTCATGATATCACATTGCATCAAAGTGCTGCCTAAACACCAAGGCACCTTTAACAGTATATTTATTTTATAATACGTCACTTTAGGACATTTGGTTCTGTACGTTTGAATACTAAAAACATGTAAATGAACTCATCTGAATATCCTTAATCTTTTAAATGCTCGTCCCCATCTCATCCGACAGTTGAAACAAAGACAGCTACTGTATTTCGAGCAAACGGAGATGAATTCCTAGATTTGTAGAGGCAGTAAAGTGAGTTATTTTCTTCCTGAGGGACCTCTGCCAGCTGCAGGTCACATTTCTGCTTCATTACTGTTTGCTCGTGGCCTCGTGACCCTCCCTCCTTCATTTGCACCTCCGTGAGGAACCGCTCCATCACTGCCGAGGAACCAAACTCTGAAAACACATCACACATCTGACGTCAGGAGGGCCAAACCCCCCCCCCCTCACTGTGAGCAGAGCCAGGAAATGTCCTCTTATTCAAAAGTGTAATTTGACATAGTCATAGTTCTGTTATATAACATTATGATTGTTTTTTGTTAGTTTTTTGTAAGTTTCAGCTCCTTATACAATAACATTCACCTTTCTACCAAGTGGTATGAAGATAAGGGTAATAATAGCGTTAGTAAAGTTAATTTGAGTTGTACACACTCTTCATGATGTATAGAATTATTTACGACATCTCAGGTTGTGTAGATAAATACTTTGAGATGAGTGTGTGTTCGTACACAACACAAAATGTCCTCTTTTGCTATCGTTCACACCTGACTTTATTATTTTCCTCCCCCAGGTGTGATACGTTTTGGGTCTGTTTCAGTCCCTCGGTCTTTCCTCACATGCAGATCTGAATGTGTCGGCCGTGCGTCACACCATAACGCAGATTCTAACAAACGGGTGCCAGAGATAGAGAGAGACCCCGATGGATGTCTTAAAGATTCTCCGTCACCTCGTCGTTTCAATAACATGTCAGAGAAAACCACATTCACTTAGCGAGGCCGTGAGGACGCCGTTATTTAAAGAAAACTCATAATGCTCGGGGGCCAAAAGGTGGATTATTGTTTGATCTACGAGAGTCACACCTCCACTACAAACCTGAGGCGGCAAAATGAGAAAATATATTCTTGATTAAAACCATTGTGGCCCCTCTTTGACCCTAAAAAAACCCCTATTATGCTTGTTAGGGATTTCCCTCTCCTGCAAATTCTAAAATCCCAAAGTTCAGTAACATAGTGGAATCACGATGTTACACTCACGCTCCTATTGGCTAGCGCTACAACACATTGTACGTGATAGGCTAAGGGGTGGGACATCTCTAAGCGGTTGACCAATCACAACAGAGCCGGCCAGCTAACCAATCAGAGCAGACTGGGCTCTGGTTTCAGACAGAGGGTGAAAAGAGGCTGAACATTAGCAGGAGAGGACTCTTTAAAGTAGAGACACTACATACTGATATCCACCTGAACATCAGCATGAGAGGACTCTTTAAAGTAGAGACACTACATACTGATATACACCTGAACATCAGCAGGAGAGGACTCTTTAAAGTAGAGACACTACATACTGATATACACCTGAACATCAGCAGGAAAGGACTCTTTAAAGTAGAGACACTACATACTGATATACACCTGGACATCAACAGGAGAGGACTCTTTAAAGTAGAGACACTACATACTGATATACAACTGAACATCAGCTGGAGAGGACTCTTTAAAGTAGAGACACTACATACTGATATACACCTGAACATCAGCAGGAGAGGACTCTTTAAAGTAGAGACACTACATACTGATATACACCTGAACATCAGCAGGACAGGACTCTTTAAAGTAGAGACACTACATACTGATATACACCTGCACATCAGCAGGAGAGGACTCTTTAAAGTAGAGATACTACATACTGATATACACCTGAACATCAGCAGGAGAGGACTCTTTAAAGTAGAGACACTACATACTGATATACACCTGCACATCAGCAGGAGAGGACTCTTTAAAGTAGAGATACTACATACTGATATATACCTGAACATCAGCAGGAGAGGACTCTTTAAAGTAGAGACACTACATACTGATATACACCTGAACATCAGCAGGAGAGGACTCTTTAAAGTAGAGACACTACATACTGATATACACCTGAACATCAGCAGGAGAGGACTCTTTAAAGTAGAGACACTACATACTGATATACACCTGAACATCAGCAGGAGAGGACTCTTTAAAGTAGAGATACTACGTACTGATATACACCTGAACATCAGCAGGAGAGGACTCTTTAAAGTAGAGACACTACATACTGATATACACCTGAACATCAGCAGGAGAGGACTTTTTAAAGTAGAGACACTACATACTGATATACACCTGAACATCAGCAGGAGAGGACTCTTTAAAGTAGAGATACTACGTACTGATATACACCTGAACATCAGCAGGAGAGGACTCTTTAAAGTAGAGACACTACATACTGATATACACCTGAACATCAGCAGGAGAGGACTCTTTAAAGTAGAGACACTACATACTGATATACACCTGAACATCAGCAGGAGAGGACTCTTTAAAGTAGAGACTCTACATACTGATATACACCTGCACATCAGCAGGAGAGGACTCTTTAAAGTAGAGATACTACATACTGATATACACCTGAACATCAGCAGGAGAGGACTCTTTAAAGTAGAGACACTACATACTGATATACACCTGAACATCAGCAGGAGAGGACTCTTTAAAGTAGAGACACTACATACTGATATACACCTGAACATCAGCATGAGAGGACTCTTTAAAAATAATGGGACTTCTAGTTAATCTTCATGGTATTTGATGCTTTATATATATATTTTTAAAGTAAATAAAACAACAAAAATGATATTTAAATCACTCTTATTTCCCCCTTTAGCAATATATCGTATTAAAACGTAAGAAAATTGTATTAATTATAACTCAAAGTACAAAAAATACACTCCTGGAGACATTTCTCGTGTGCAAAAAACAGACAAAATCAACTTTTCTTTTGAGAAAACAAACACTTTAATTTATTATTAAATGACATAAATAAAACTCACAGTGAGTCCAAATACAAATAGATAGTTATGTACACTTGTTTGTTCAGGGGAGGGGGAGGGGGAGGGGGAGGAGGAAGAGGGGGGTGAAGAAGGCACTTTCGGTCTTTCTTTTGAACAGTTATTACAATCAGTAAAGGCACATTCATTTGGAAAACACTGGACGTTAATTTATTCTATTTACACACATATACACATTTATGTTAGCAGAACCAAGTGTTTTTTTTTATCGCATCTTATATATTTAAGAATGAAAACAGGAGGGCTTTTTATTGTATTATATTTTCCAAAATGGAAGGAGAAATAGATTTGCAGACTGACTTTTTTGACAAAGAATACGTTCATTTTCAGACACAAATGTGGATATTTCTATCTCATATTGAAGAGAATATCTTTGCTTTTGGCACTGTCCAAAGAAGATATTTAAAGATAGCCTTGGACATTGAGAAACTTGCATGGACATGTTTCACTATCTTCTCGACCAAACATTCGATATGTAATGAAATTGGTGGCTAGTCGCAGCCAATATGAAGATTGTCTTTGCACGTTGTTCAGTTACGACTCCCCGCTGAACTTCACACTGGAAGGACTATTTAAACTTCTTCACAAGCAACACAAGCAAGAACAGACTCTTGCAGGTCTCAGTCCTCTTCTCCAGGATGTGTGTCTCTAGTCTCCATTCTTCTTCAGATTTGTTCCAGCTCAGTAGCTTTTGTAAAAGGCAGTGAGCCGGGCGATGGAGCTTTTTTTATGCAAAAATGTCAGAAACCGCTCTTTTTAGACGCAAATTTTGATATTTTCTCTTATTTTCGTCTGTTTTATCTTTTATGAAAGAGAATATCTTTGGTTTTGGCACTGAAAAAACAATATATTTAAACATAGCCTTGGACATTTTCACAATTTTCTCGTATTTCAGTGACCAAACGTTTGATATGTTATGAAATTGGTGGCTAGTTGCAGCCAATATGAAGATGATTGTCTTTGCACTTTGTTCGGTACGACGCCCCGCTTAACTTTACACTGGAAGGACTATTTAAACTCTTGCAGGTGTTGTGACATGTCCTCTGTTTCCATCTCAGTAGCTTTGTGCCACCGGTGCCCAGGATGCAGTTAATCGGGCGATGGAGCTCTCAAACTGCGCATCTCCGACGCTCACCTCGCTCAGACTGGGGTCGTACATGGAGGAAGGCGAGGAAACGGGCAGCGAGGAAGAGTAGGAGGAGCCCCTCAGGAACTGGGAGGTCAGACCCCCGGGGATGGAGGAAGAGGAGCCTGGAGAGGTGAGGGCGGAGCCGGAAACTGACCACAAGCTGGGGTACTGACTGTGGAACCAGAGGGAGAAGAAGGGGGTTATTATTAAGTTAGGGTTCAAAGACGGCGACGTCACGGATTATTTTGCAATCCCTAACAAATTAAGCGTCTTTGAGTTCATGAAAAGCACTAACTTGTATGCTTTTATTCTATTGTATTCTATGTTTTGATTGTGTATTGTGTTTTTAGCACTTCCTAACACGTAGTTGCGTGGTCATTTAATCTTTTATGATTCCTATGATGTTTTAATGCTTTGTCGAGCACTTTGTGACTATGTCTGGGAAAAGCGCTTTATACATACATTTGACTTACTTACTTACTATTATTAAAATGTACCCAGAAATGTCTTACAATTTCAAATCATCTGATCAAGTAAAACAAACACAAAACATGTCTGTGCCTTCTTTATCCAGTAATGTCTAAAAACCTAAATTCTCACGTTGTTTATTTGTATTCTGAGAAGTATGGTGTGTTCGTTTGTCTTATTCTGTAATGTAAGATCTTTAATTGTTGTATCTCATGTTGCCTTTTGTCCAAGTCAATTGTAAATCTTTGACCTTTGCCGTTTTGTATTGCCCTTTAAAGTACATTGAATTCCCATGGGATATGAAATGTACTAAACAACAAAAATCTGAGGGTTTTTTTATGTGCATGATATTCAACTTGTGTCCAATTTAGAGCAAGACTGCATGGTTGAAGATGGAGATGCGTACCTGGAGTTGGAGGTGGAGTTGGAGCTGTGGGAAAGCGGTCCCATGCCAGAAGAATTTGGGATCTGAAGAGCGGACCAGCTGTCGTGAGACGGAAGAGACCCGGAAGTATTGTCCATGTAGTTATCTGGAGAAAACAGCATCAAATTAATACATATCCTCATATTTATTTTTACTCCTATCATGATATTATAGAATCAGAATTGAGTGTTTTCCCAGGTATGTTTACACACACAAGTAAATTGATTTTGTGCAAACTTAAACACAACATCATTCACATTCTTTTAGTCTTCATCATGTACCTACTTTTATATTGTTTTATTTACTTAAAGGGTTTTATCTTATATTATTTATTTAACAGTTTCAATAGCAACATTACTTTTTACACTCTGGTAATGTCAACACCCAGAGGTGGGAGAAGTAGTAGAGTACAAATACTTTGTTACTGTACTTAAGTACATGTTTCTGGTATCAGTACTTTACTCCACTACTTATTTTTCTGACGACTTTTTACTTTGACTTCTTACATTTTGAACACAAATACCTGTACTTTCTACTTCTTACATGTTGAACACAAATACCTGTACTTTCTACTTCTTACATTTTGAACACAAATACCTGTACTTTCTACTTCTTACATGTTGAACACAAATACCTGTACTTTCTACTTCTCACATTTTGAACACAAATACCTGTACTTTCTACTTCTTACATGTTGAACACAAATACCTGTACTTTCTACTTCTCACATTTTGAACACAAATACCTGTACTTTCTACTTCTTACATGTTGAACACAAATACCTGTACTTTCTACTTCTTACATGTTGAACACAAATACCTGTACTTTCTACTTCTTACATGTTGAACTCAAATACCTGTACTTTCTACTTCTTACATGTTGAACACAAATACCTGTACTTTCTACTTCTTACATGTTGAACACAAATACCTGTACTTTCTACTTCTTACATGTTGAACCCAAATACCTGTACTTTCTACTTCTCACATGTTGAACACAAATACCTGTACTTTCTACTTCTTACATTTTGAACCCAAATACCTGTACTTTCTACATTTTCCAAACAGGCTGGTTCCTTTAGTTTGAATGTGTGTTTGGTGGCGTGATCATTATTATTTAGAGTCATTGCGTGCCTATTGATTTGAACACGATCCGTGTATCCATCATTTCCTGGTCTTCTCTAAAGAAGAGGGACCAATGAAAACGTTGTCATGTTGCCGTTGTTCAGCATGGAAACATTCATTAGCTAACAATGACATTATTGTTCTATTCATATAAAGGGAGGTCAGGTACTCTTTAAAACAGCTGCTAGTTATGGGTACTTTTTACTGAAGTACATTTCAAAGCCCTCTTTACTTTCACTTGAGGAAAGAAGTTTAGTCAGTACTTCTACTTTTACCAGAGTATTTTTAAACACGAGTATCTGTACTTCTACTTGAGGAAAGGATGTGTGTACTTTTGCCATCTCTTACAGGGTGGGGGTCTTACTTGAGGTGGGGGTGCGGTGGGGGTAGTGCGTCGGGTACGGAGCCGCTCTGTGGCTCCTGAGGCTTGAGTAACGTTCACAATACGATCCGGAGGAATGACCCGCGGAGGCGCTGAACTGAGGCGGGCTGCTGCTGGGGCAGAGGGGGCTCTGACCGGGGAGGAACCAGCCTCCAACTGAGGGAACACAGGACACATAACGTCAATTCAATTCAAAGGTTTTATTGTCCTGTTATTATCACAGATAAGCTACAGTGTAGAAATGGCAATGAAATTCTTATCAGAATCAGTTTGACACGTACGAGGAATTTGACTTGATGTCGTGGTGCACACATAAAAGTGAAACAACAATTTAAAAAACACAGATCGCGAACTATTTTAAGAAAACTATAATAACTTACAGTGTTCTTAAAATAGTTCGCTATTTGTGTTTTTTTAATTTATGTATGACCTGAGCTCCTCCAACAATGCAACATATATAATAAATCACAAAAATACAAAATACAAAATAGTGCAAGAAGTCTATATATACATGTAAATAGAATATGATATGTACAAGAACAGAATTTGAAATTAAATAATGTACATTAAGATAAAATTAAATATGGTTAATTATGTATATGAATAAATAGATGGCAAGATACATTTCTTATATCAAAGCATAGTTTTATTTGATGTACTATGATAGCATTTTAGAAGAGTAGGAATGAAAGAAACTCACGCTGAGAGTATCCAGACTGTTGGATGTCTGCAGTGTGATCGGAGATGTCTTTGTGGTCACTCCTGCAATCAAACACAAAACTAATTAGAAACGTTTTCAACATAGAACTTAAGAAAATAAGTGGTTTGCAAGATAATGAAAACAACAGATCAAAAACAATCAAAGATGTCAAATTAAACAATATAAAAAATAGGTTTAAATTAAACTGGCTTTAAGGATGTAAGTTAAAGTGAATTAGGGCGACAAACAGCTCGAACGTATAATAAATAATTGATTTTAAGTATTTTCTCAGGGACCAGAAAAGGTCTTAGGAAACTCTAAGGAATGATTTGACTCTAACCTTTCTTTGGCGTCCAAGAAGGCTTTGGCGAAGGGGTTGTGCTTTATTTTCAGAGCTGTAATCTGTAAGAAGGACATGAGTTAGCATTTTAATTAAAATTCAAGACGAATGAGTGTAAAGAAAGGTTTTGTCTTCTCCTCCATGCATACCTCTTCATTCTGGTAAGCAGTGACTGCGATGAACTGCGTTTCGGGGAAAGACTGACTGCTGATCATCTTCTGGACGCCTCCAACCTTCACGATGTGGATCCTCGGCTCGTATTTGTGCAGAGAATTCAGCATGATCTGTGGGAAGACACCAATAAATGTTATTATTTATCAGTATGACAAAGAGCAGGATGAATACTGTAACCAGGCAATGCAGTACTTTAATCGGATGAAGTGAAGGTGGCAATACAAAATAAAAAGTAAGCGCCTTTTTTCAGTTATCTAAATTATTTTGTGTGTTTTCGAAATGTGAGTACATCTTACATTTCCTTAAATAAGGGGAGGGTTTTGGAAATATGTATTATTATAAAGGGGAATTTAAAAGCATTTTCATATCAAATAACATCATGACATTAATATATTCTTCCCTTGTAAGATGAGATAAGATCAGAAGTACTTTATTGATCACAATTTGGGAAATGTCTGCGTTGCAGCAGAATAAAAATACATGGCATTGTACAATCCAAATTAAAAGAGTAGAAACAAACATTCCAAAATGTCAACATCTCAATATAATTACATGTTGTGTTTTTTGTATCCAGTAAAGCTGATTTGGCACAGCTGAAATAGTATAAAAAGTGTTTTTCAAATCACTTAAATATTAATATAATGAATCCGTTTCCCACCTGTCCGCCGCCGTTCAGTTTGTTGGAGAGTTTCACTTTGCTGAAGGATACTGGAGCTTTCATCCAGTGCGCTCCGAAGTTTGGAGAGTCCGGATGGATGTACACGCAGCTCGGGCTCTGGGGCTCCGGTTTTCCGCCGGGAACCCACTCCCCGTTCACGTATTTCCACCGGTTGTTGTCCGCGGCCACGAAATCCAGCAGCACCGAGTACATGGCGTTGGGGTCCAGGCCGCTGACACTGGCTCTGAGCACCGGGAACATCCTCCTGGAGAAAAAAACAACAAGGATGCGATTTGTAAGGATGTGTTTGTGGGAGTTTGATTTTTACGCACGTCCTTTTTTATTTAGTTCTGTTTTAACCAAGGCTTCTGAGGCCTCGGGAGCTTTTGACAGATCATTGAAATACACGCAAGCTTGTGTGGTATCAAAATAAACCCCAATTTAACATTTAAGAACTTTTTTACAAACGAACTAATACTCCTCACACTGAAAACTCCGTGCGTAAAACGCGAGCAAAATGTGCACACATCGGAAACCATTGGTGCCGCTTCTTCCAGAATGATCTATTTCTTTTTGACTTACCTTCCAGTTTTAGTGACAATCATCTCGTTGGTCAACTCTTTGAACTTGGTCCATAAGTCTGCATCATCCAGGGTGAGTTTAATATCCCTCTCCGAGGCGTCTCCCTTCTCGCTGCCCTTCTGGAACTCGCTCTCCACGGCGCTGAGGAGGTGCTCCAGGCGCTGGTCAGTGTTGGAAGAAGTAGTCATATTTCCAAGCAAAAAAAAAAAAAATCCCAAGATGTTTAAAGTGTTTGTAGAGGGCTCAGAGACTCTGACAGAGAAAGGCCCGAGAGATACTGCTGCCCAAAACCCGAGGCCTCATGCTTTAAGGGCCCCCAGGGACCTCATGGGGATAACGGGCGTGGCTTGTGCTATGAGGGGCGTGGCCTGTGCGCAGACATCGTCTCTCAAACCCCTCCCACCAGACTGAACCTCCCTTTACTGTATATATTACATATTTTGTGAGTTTTTAAACTTCCCTCTCAAACCAGCGCCATTAAAAAAACGTTATCTTTTACAGTTTCCACAGATAGGTTATATTATATTTACTTTGGTTTTTGGAGAGATTTTAGGGATTTATAGTGGAATTCCTACACATTTGTTTTTTAAAGATAAGATAAGAAGTACTTTATTGATCCCATCCACATGTACAAGTTAAAAGACTAGAAATAAACATTTCAAAATGTCCCAAACCAACTCTTTTTGGAGTGATTTTAGGGATTGGTAGTGCTGCAGTTGTGATGCCCCCTAACACATTCAAAGCTCTGCGTTCAGACAAAAGAAGGGAAGCGAGGCCGCGGAGCCGTGCCTTTGAACTCAGTTGTATATTTGCAAATAGTGCTAATCTTTTGTTGTCTCAAATCCACATGGGAGAGGGCTTGTGTTTACTGAGTGTGGGCCATTAGGAACGACTCTGTGTTCCTGTTGTGCCAAAGTGTGGACGCCTTCAAGTGAGGCCTGGATTTACATAATGGGCCTTTGCAACACTCTGATATTTAATATTTCTGCCAGTTGGAGGCCGAGTGCTCGACAGAGAGGATTTCAATAGAGATGCAGGGAGAATAAAGCACGTGGAAAAGTCTCTCTGTTTGATATCAAGAATCTGCTTCTGTTTCTGGACTGAAGATTGGACAGAAGTCTTTGAACTTCATCAACATTTAAAAATTCATTTCCACCTTGTTTTGGTTTGTCTTTGTGAGGAAAAATGATGGAAACTAAGTGTTGAAGAACTGACTTAGGTTACAAAAAGATCCACAAAAGAGGTTCTTGTTTTACCTTTCGCTTCTTCTCCAACAGATGTCACAAGGAAATGTAGTTGTATCTTATTTTGGACAAAGAGCAAAGGTTTGTTATATTTTGAACAAGAAAGAGATGAGTAAATTAAACAAGAACAACATTAACTTTGCTTTAATAATTATCATGATTTATGTAACACAGACGTTGCAGATTGAGAACTAACCTTCAAGTCAACACTATGAACTTATAAAGTACCATTTAAACAAGCAGGTAGACAGCAATTATTGACAAAGAAATCAAGACTAAAACTTACGACAATGAAACAATATCAAATCAAATAAGCAGCGGGGATAAAACATAATGTGAACCCAGTTATCAAAGCTCAAACACTAAGGCTATAGCCTGGCTCAATAAGTGTACTAGAATAAGACTGAAGTTTAATTGAGTAAGTTGGTTTTATTTTGAAAGTCTATTGGTATCTTCTTGGCGAGGGGACCTTTGGAAAATAAAATGCTCTAATCCAAATGAGACTGAACTGGTTAAATAAAGGTTTGTTAATAACAAATATTTAGTCTTTTCCACCCAGTTTGTTTTCTGAGGCATGTGTGGTTCTTATTTCTTTGGGTGCAGTTCTCTTTTCATGTATTAGCACTTATACACTCTACATATATACGTTTCTGTGATGAGCGTTAGTCTTGTCTTGTTCTTGTTTAATGTTTAGCTCCTCCCTGTCGGTGTGTTTCTCAATGTCGAGGAAGGCTGCTCCAGAGCCACTATTTCAAGGATGCTACGTCATCGAGTGCCGCCGAAGGACTGTTCCAATGTCCAGGATGCTTGGAATTCTACCAAAGCCGGCGTCCTTCGTTGCGGGAAATTTCGAGGCTGCACATGTTTATCCTCCGCGGTCTTAAAATCCCCACAATGCTTTGCGCACGGACCAATTTCCAAAATCTTTGGCGGAAATCGCGCTCCATTTAAGGCGGGGCCTCGCATATGACGCACACCTGTTAGCCTGTTCCACCATTCTTCGTTTTCCGAGGCTAGGAAGGATTCTTGCCTCGCTTCTGAAGGACCTGACTCATCATGTGCACCCAAAACTGGGATTAATAAAGTACATCTAAGCTCATCTGATCTTTTGTATAATTATCAAGTTTTGATATAGTTGTTCATCCCACCCACAGAGGGGATATGTTCATTGGTACAGTAAAGACACAGTACCCATAACAACAAAAAAGCCCTAATATGGTCATGAAAGAGGAAATATGAAGTGATGATGGATAAAGGAAACATTGCTAACTGTTGGCCATCTCGGTTTTTTGTTTTATGAACACCTTATTTATTGGCTTTTCCACACATCACACAGTTACAGGAGGAAATACAGATTGCAAATGCAGGTGCTGTAAAAAAACAACAATAAGGAGACAAAACAATAGTAATACTAAAGACTCTCATTGTCTCGTTGATCCTGAGGAAGTTTTCAGATCTGAGTTTCTTCCCGTCGTGGACTTGGAATTGAGCTCGAGCTCCGGAGCGTGACTCAACTTTACTGCTTCACTTCCTCCGTAAAGTGAAGGGCTCTCTCACACCTTTCTGTGTGTGTGTGTGTGTGTGTGTGTGTGTGTGTGTGTGTGTGTGTGTGTGTGTGTGTGTGTGTGTGTGTGTGTGTGTGTGTGTGCGTGGTGTGTGTGTGTGTGTGGTGTGTGTGTGTGTGTGTGTGTGTGTGTGTGTGTGTGTGCGTGCGTGTGTGTGTGTGTGTGTGTGTGTGTGTTGTGTGTGTGTGTGTGTGTGTGTGTGTGTGTGTGTGTGTGTGTGTGTGTGTGTGTTGTTTGTGTTGTGTGTGTGTGTGTGTGTGTGTGTGTGCAGGGTTTTGTGTGCATTTTGCAAATTCATTATCTCTTCTTCACTATTTCTATTGTATTTGTATTTACTTGCACCATCTCAAAACATTCTCTTGCACTATTCTATCTGTTTTATTTGTTCTATGTCCTATACATATTCATGTTGCTCTGTTGGAGGAGACTTAAGTTTTCCATTGCCATATCTACACTGTAGCTAATGTGCTAATGGCAATAAAGCCTTGAATCTTGAACAATCTTGAACAGAAAGCCATGAGTCAAAACAGGAACGTCCCAAATAAAGACAGTGTAGATTCCAGAGGAAGGAAAGTCCCAAGTTTCAAGTCAGAGAGGAAACTTGTAAAGACAGTTAAGTCCAGAGTCAAGACTTCAAAGAGTCGTATCTCGTCTGTTTAGCTATTGTTGTGAAAGTTTAAATCAAATTGCGATTTTCTTTAGATTTGGAGTCTAAAGTCATAAACTGTGTGACTCGATACCCAACCTTTCGCTGACAGGAAGCTGCGTCATAACTCAGAGTTACTGTAAGATATAATTCACTCATCGTGTCTGTTTAATGGATCAGGGATGAGTCTTCTGTTTCTGCAGCAACAACACACACTCAGGAGGAAACCAGCTGCGTGTGTGTGTGTGTGTGTGTGTGTGTGTGTGTGTGGTGTGTGTGTGTGTGTGTGTGTGTGTGTGTGTGTGTGTGTGTGTGTGTGTGTATGTGTGTGTGTGTGTGTGTGTGTGTGTGTGTGTGTGTGTGTATGTGTGTGTGTGTGTGTGTGTGTGTGTGTGTGGTGTGTGTGTGTGTGTGTGTGTGTGTGTGTGTGTGTGTGTGTGTGTGTGTGTGTGTGTGTATACACCTTGTAACCCACTTGGAAATAAAACAAGATTCTGATTCCAATTTATTAAAATGATCCGTAAACGTAATATATCTTTTGGAATTTAGAACAGTTTAAAATTGACAAAATCACTAACATTTGAAAGGATATTAAAAGTTTTAACTAAATAAAGAAAATAGATTTAATAAAAGTCATTCGGACATTTTATTAATGTAAAATATAAAAAGACTTGATGAAAACCATTAAATGTAAAACAAACGTAATAAAATGTTTTTAGAAAAACACGATAAAGTCACAATAAATCCCAAACATTTCATTAATTATTTTTACATTTTATCCGTAATTGTTTTTAGGATTTATTGGCATTTATCAAATCGTTTTTTTTTTCTTTGGCAGCTTCTGTCCTCCATACTCATGGCGTTATTTTACCAGAAGGAGAGTCAACTTTATGCAATAAGATGCACAGAAATAAGCTGGAAATAACCACATTACATAAACAAATATGACATGAACAGAAGAGACTGTTTAATTTTTAAGCAGATAGAAAACCATTGAAAGGTCTTGAATTTTGGTCCATTATATCACATTACATGACATTACATGACATGACATTACATTACATTACATGTCATTACATTAGACGCTTTTATCCAAAGCGTCTTACATACTCAATACTGTGGGCAATCCCCAGAGGAGCAATTTGGGGTGAAGTGTCTCAGGGACACAACGACATGCTGACTGCAGTGGGGTTTGAACCTATGACCCCCTGGTCCGAACACCAACGCACAACCCACTGCGCCACATGCCTCCGACCGATCTGAGAGGAGTGTTTCTGAGCGACTGTCTGCCTGAAATATGAAGTTATCTTGAAAAGCTAGCGCCGGTTTTCCCACATCTTTCTCCTCCCTGTTCAGTTTTCCTCGGAGCACTGCGGGTTAAACGTCCAAAACCTCTCCGGCATCGGCACACACACACCTAGGTGAGAAATATTGCAGAGGCCTGGTGCTTCACAAAGGGACAGTTATAACCTGCATATTTTCCAGAGGACTTCTCCGGACTAAATAGGTAAACACAAGTAGGCGGATGAGTCAGCCCTGGGAAAGAAACACACACACACACACACACACACACACACACACACACACACACACACGTACAAACACACACGCTGACAAAGTGTGTGTTTTTTCATGAGTTATGACATAAGCTGGTTACTGGACAAAACAACACAACAACACTGGCTGCACGTTTACTGATAAAGATTAAAATATAAGACAGTATTCCAGGTGTAAACAGCCTGAAGTCATAACAGACATCCAATAATGAAAACACAGCTCAGAGATGTATTATAAGTGTATATGTTGTAATAAATGCTATATGTAAAAGCACACATCTTTTACATGATTCTTATTGACAGTTTTTTGGCTTTTTCTCACCTTATTCACCTGTAGCGTGTTCAGTAGCTCTTACACACATCAAAGCTAACACACTCATATTCTGAAGTGTTTATCAGAGGGCTTTGTTCACAGAGCATTCACTACCTCATTATAGTGGAATTTATTTCGAAAAACATGGCGAAAATGTGTTTTTTAATGTATTTTGATGTGTGATACGGATAGATATTAAAAAACCCCTCTTTACAAAATGTTGGCTCTAATATGGTGTCAAAATAAATCAAGATTTTAAACTATATTTAACCAATAGTCAGATTTCTGCTCTGGAAATTAGCAAATTAGCACATATTCAACTGTAGCATCCAAGGAAGACAGTAAAAGCAAAGCAGCAGCCATCATTTCCTTTCACACACAGACACACACACACACACACACACACACACACACACACACACACACACACACACACACACACACACACACACACACACACACACACACACACACACACAGACACACACACACACACACACACACACACACACACACACACACACACACACACACACCCTCCCTGATGTGGATTGGGCCCTGAGCTTCGTCTGTCACGTTTGCGTTTCCACTTCAAGTTCAGGAAATCTAAACTTTCCTCTGCTAATCACCCGTCCCTTTGAAAGGGATAAAAAGAATTAGTGGGGACAGTAATTGCCCCCCCCCCCAATAGTGGTCTTTAACATGTTAATGACAGCAGACTCAGATCTGCAGAGGAGAGGAACTGCTGAGGAAATAAAAAAACTGTTTAACAGTAAATCTGAAGCCATGCAGAGACATCCTTTACTCAAGTACAGATACTCGTGTTTAAAAATACTCTGGTGAAAGTAGAAGTACTGACTAAACTTCTTTACTCAAGTAAAAGTAAAGAGGGCTTTGAAATGTACTTCAGTAAAAAGTACCCATAACTAGCAGCTGTTTTAAAGAGTACCTGACCTCCCTTTATATTAATAGAACAATAATGTCATTGTTAGCTAATGAATGTTTCCATGCTGAACAACGGCAACATGACAACGTTTTCATTGGTCCCTCTTCTTTAGAGAAGACCAGGAAATGATGGATACACGGATCGTGTTCAAATCAATAGGCACGCAATGACTCTAAATAATAATGATCACGCCACCAAACACACATTCAAACTAAAGGAACCAGCCTGTTTGGGAAATGTGAGAAGTAGAAAGTACAGGTATTTGGGTTCAACATGTAAGAAGTAGAAAGTACAGGTATTTGTGTTCAACATGTGAGAAGTAGAAAGTACAGGTATTTGGGTTCAACATGTAAGAAGTAGAAAGTACAGGTATTTGTGTTCAACATGTAAGAAGTAGAAAGTACAGGTATTTGTGTTCAAAATGTAAGAAGTAGAAAGTACAGGTATTTGTGTTCAAAATGTAAGAAGTAGAAAGTACAGGTATTTGTGTTCAAAATGTAAGAAGTAGAAAGTACAGGTATTTGTGTTCAACATGTAAGAAGTAGAAAGTACAGGTATTTGTGTTCAAAATGTAAGAAGTAGAAAGTACAGGTATTTGAGTTCAAAATGTAAGAAGTCAAAGTAAAAAGTCGTCAGAAAAATAAGTATTGGAGTAAAGTACTGATACCAGAAAGATGTACTTAAGTACAGTAACGAAGTATTTGTACTCCACTACTTCCCACCTCTGAAGCCATGCAATCTGAGTTGAATGCATGAAGGTTGACACACGTGTGGATTGTAGAACCAGCTTTAAATATGAAGGTCATTATCAGTATTATGTCATATAGTGTAGGGGTGTCCAAACTACGGCCCGTGCATTTTGAATCGGCTCTCACCAAATAAGTATAACCAAAAGTATAATGAAATATTGCCATATATATTACCATTAACTCTATACTTTATTCCAACATATAACACAGTAAAACATGAACAATTTAAGATGAGATAAGATGTACTTTATTGATCCCAATTTGGGAAATGTTTGCGTTGCAGCAGAATAAAAAAACAAGGCATTGCACAGTAGAGAAATAAACATATGGAAATACCAATTTACAGAATACAAAATATAAACCAGGATATTATGTACAATTTCAAACCTTGTAGTCAGTGAAGTTGTTTTATCAGATGTTATTCCTCACAGTTGAGTTTTTCCCTTTTTCTTCCTCTTCCTCCACTTCCTCCTCCTCTTCCTCCTCGTCCTCCTCTTTCTCTTCTTCTTCTTCTCTTTTTTTCCACAGTGATCAGTGCTGCCTGATGTAAATATGAGCAGCTGAGGTCAGCAGACACCAGCGTGTGAGAAAACATAGTTAAACCCCCGCAGCCCCCAGCTGTGTGCACACACACACACACACACACCCACACACACACACACACACACACACACACACACACACACACACACACACACACCACACACACACAGTGAGATCACCCTTCAGACGTCTCCTCTGAGAGGTTAGACTTCTTCTCTGCAGCTGGAATGACATTTGTAAACATTAGCAGAAATGAATCCTGACTTTAAGCTTTCTGCTCAGGGAGGAATTTAATTTTACTTTATTAAAACAACAACAATAACAACCACTTTGCACACTTTCAAAATGTGGTGGAGCTTTTATGCAATTTGCACAATAGCTACAGCATCGTTTTCCCGATTACAATCTTAAGTCTAAGGCACTACTTTAATAATAATAAACAAATATTTAATTTTTTATTTTATTTAACCTTTATTTAACCAGATAAAAACATTGAGATAAAATCTCATTTTCAATGCTGACCAGAGGCCTGTACTACGAAGCTGGATTTTCGCTTAGCCGGCTGACTTCAGGAAAAACTCGGGCTTTCCGGTCCTACGACGCTGGTTCTCTTTTTAGCGGGCTAGATCTCCATGGTAATTTATGCTGAGCGGCTAACCTCCTCGGGAGGAGGTTAGGTTGCAGGCTAAGAGATCAACTCAGTGAAAGCACCGCCTGCTGACCAATCAGAGCTCCGTGTGCGGAGTTTAAAGCGATCAAGTCATATTACAGGAGAAAGGAAATACAGAAAAACTGCCGTTGCAGGAAAGACGGCCGGCAAAAATCAACTGACTGTGTGAACGTGAAAATGAATAGAATATCCCCTCCCATCTTCAGAGCAATCTGACTATTATAACATTAGCGTTAAGAAAGCTTACTTAAATATCTGCCACAACATAAGTAACCGGATCAGAGTAACATTAAGTACAGTCCGCGGCACTGTGAGTGCAGACGTCGATGTGTCCCATTATCATTCATATCACATCACATCATAATGTATCATATATTTCCTTATCTGAGTCAGCTGAGCCGTATCTGGCCGTGCAACACTCACAGTGTCACATACTGTATGCAGAAGTATTATTTTAAGCAACACATTAAGTTGACGAAACACTCGAGTCAAATGTAATTAAAAGTCAGATCCACTCGTGTCTTAGACGGGGCAGTGATTTCATAAACCTGTTAATGTACGCATTCAAACGCTTTTTCTGTTACCAGCTGTATTCACCTTGCAGGTGCAGCTATGTGGCTTTGATCCTGGATAAAGTGTTTAAGTCATGGATGTTTAAAGTTTAACTTCTTCATATTTGACTAATATTATAGTTCACTTTTCATTCAGGAAGTATTACGCTGCGCTGTCAGTACGCTTGTCCATGTTTGTGATTGGTCGAATGCTCCAGATACCACCCCTTTCATGTGAACGCGCACCTAACTAGATAGGACACGGCTGGCTTGAGCGATCCACTTGATAACCAGCGTCGTAGTACAGTTTAGCGAGAGCGCGTATGTTTTGGATTGGGCCAACCGGCTAACTCAAACATATCCAGGTTAGGAAAATCCGGCTTCGTAGTACAGGCCTCTGGCCAAGAAGGCAGCAACGTTACACATAACACATAACACAAACATATAAAATACAGAGAACATAACTAAGAAAACAAAAGACGAAAAAGCAGTCACTACATTGAGCACATTAGGACAGTAAGAAAAGTACACTACTTGTTACTGCAAGAGCAGCTGGTGGTAAGGACTTCAGACAACTTCAATTTAAAACATGCTATAGAGACAAGTGCCATCAGTTTTAGGCTTGATTGAAGGTCATTCCAAGACCAAGGACCATAATAAAAAAGACTGACATGTTATCTTTTTGTATTATTATATAGCTACAGTATATAAATATACAAATATTTGGCATAAGCAGATATTTATATTTGTACTGTCCTATGATAATATTTAAAGGGGACCTATCATGCAAAATTCACTTTTTGATGTCTTTTATACATAAACATGTGTCAGGGAACTCACGCAGCGTCAGAAAATATAACCCTCTCTCTTTTCTTCCGTACCCACATCTTTTAAAAACGGGGGCTACAACGGAGCTGATCCAGATTTGCGTCCGATATGACGTAATATCTGAAATGTGGACCCACGGCACTATCAGAAAGTTGCTATCAGAAACAATGCCCGACTGTTTTGGACGTAATATGGTCGGTGTTTACATTAGCATCGCTAACACTCAGAGCTAACCTGTACTGGAGAGCATGTGTGTGAAGAAGCAGGAAATAAAAAGGAACTCACCTTGTGGTATAACCGGCAAGAGAGAAAGCCTTTGAGCTCCATACTGTTTCAGAAACAATCCTTGATAATCCATGATATGGCGTTTCATCACGGCAGTATTTAGTTTAGACAGTAGCTGCCGGGTCCCGCATGAGCTCAGACCCCTCCTTTTTTATTTTTATCAATTCTTTTTTTTTTTAAAGCTTTATACCCAAATCAGCACTTTTGAAACAGGAAGTGAAATAGAGGGATATGAGGCATGGCTAGAATGGGTGATCTGTTTGGTATTCTGAGCAAAACACTTCATGGACATGTTTTTTATATATTTTTATATATCTGAGACCTATGCTATTGCCTAAAAAAAGCATGATAGGTGACCTTTAAGTATATTATATTATTTTCTAACCTATTTATTTTTAGTTTTTTAGTTCTTTATGTTATTTTCTTAATTTTATTATTTTAATTTCTTTATTTTAGGTTTATTTTTGTATTATTTCTAAAAATATATATCTTATTTTTAACTAATGAGAAATGCCCTGAAACAAGACCAGTTGTCCAGGTGTAAGCAGCCTGAAGTCACAAAAACATCAAATAACGTGTAATATAATAAAGAAAACACACCTCAGAGATGTATAAGAAGTGTATCAATTGTAATAAATGTTAGGCCAGCGGTTCCCAACCTTTTCCAAATCAGGGCCCACTTAAGAATCACAAGTTTTTTCGCGGCCCACATTCAACCATAAACAATACGGAGGTTAAATAAAGTTCTAATTGGTCAATTCAGAACATGTGACACGTTGTTTATCCAATAGAACCACGCCCCCAGGAAGTGCGCCAAACGGCGGTACTGCAACTTCCGTATCAGTCCGTGACGTCACCCGGCCCAAAACAACTTTTTCCCATTGACTAACATTGGGAAACAGACGTCTGTAAATCAGCGGATACTTTTTTTTTAACTAAATAAACTACCCATGATGAACTATCTTATAGCCCTTATTAGAATCATTCGGTCCTTAAAAGTTGTAAAATGCACTAAAAGCCGAATCTAGATTTATTTTCTGTCTCCATTCATTCTACTGAGCCGAGAGTGGGAGCTCCGAGGGCGGGGCTTAAGGGACGCATGCTCTGTGAATGCACATACGGGTTCTTCTGCTCTGACAGCTAGGCATGATGGGTAATCTGTGACGTTTCGCTCTCTCAAAAGTTGGGCCATTTTGTCTCCATGCGCCAATGAGCATAGGAAAGAACGAGACCCCGCCTCCCACGCTGTATCCAGTTCTTATCATACATCCATGAGTAGAACAGACCGTTGCTAAGGACTGTAATGACCGTTGCTAAGCAGGATCAAGAAAGAGAAAAGAAAGGAGGTTCAAATTAAAAATAAATCTTAATAAGGAAAATGTTTCCACACAAATCATAATGTTTTGCGAATTATTTGGCGGCAAATATTGAATTTGCATTGCATTACATTTACACCCTTTAATATTTTATTTGGGATTTTCGATGAAGACCGCACACAGTTATTAAATACAACTATTCTTCTGGCGGCCCACTTGCAATGCCTTCGCGGACCACTAGGGGGTCGCGGCCCACAGGTTGGGAACCGCAGGCTATATGTAAAAGAACAAATCTTTTATATGATTGTTATTGACAGTTTTTCTTACCCTATTCATCTGCAGTGTGTATAACTGTACTCTGCTGCTGCTGCTGCTGCTGTAACAAAACCTTCCATCTATTTTTCTAGCACCACCTCTAGTGGGAGGGTAAATGTTTTGGGGAGTGTGGGGGAGGAGGAGGGGAGATCAAAAGGAGAGTCGGGGTCTCCTCACAAACAGAGAGTGTTAAAGGATTACTGCAGCAGGATCAGTGTTGACGGAGTCGGTGTGATCATCACCTCTTCCTCAGACACTTCCTCTCTCTAGAAATGCACAATTAAAATGAGACGTTCACACAGCCGCTCATCTGCATATTCACCTGCTGCAGCTGCAATATGGAGGGCATGACAACACCTTTATATGCACACAACAAGGAATAAAGTGATTAAAAGTAAAGGTAAAAGACATTAAAAAGTACTTGTAATTGAACATAACGGGGTGTAACTTTGAGGTACTTGTAATTTATTCATTTATTTAACAGGGACAGTGCACATGAATCAACATTTCTGTAAATGTGCCAAGAGGTTTCTTTTATCTGTAGTCCCTGGACAAATTTTGTAAGTCAACCTAAAACAAATGTTATTTTAAACAAGTGAATACAATCAAATAAAAACATGCAACATACAGACAACAATTGTTTTCTGTATGTTCTTCTTCTTCTCCACTGCGTCTCGCAGGAAAATAATGTACCTTTTTACTGCATTTATTCAACGCTTGCTTTACTTTTCACATTTCAACATGAGGTGTTAATGTTTATGACACATATTTGTACTAAATAAAAGCACCGTGTGCAAAGAAATCTGGAAATACACGCCTAAAAGAGTCAACAGACAACAAAGTACTTTTACTACAGGTGCCAATTGTCATTTCAGCCCCAATCCACAACATCTCCATTTAGACCTGTGGGTGTCAATCTAGGGGTCGAGGCCCCCCCCCCCCCCAGGGTCACAAGATAAACCTCAATAGCAGGCGCTTTCACACCGGAGTACTTTTCCCAGGAATAGTTCCGATAGTTCCTGGGATTTTGCGTTCACACCAAAAAGATCTGGAACTAGAACTTTTTTTTGCGAACCTTTTCACCCCTTTTCAGTCCCTGCTAGAGAGGTGGGACTTTCCTGGGGAGGAAAAGGTTCCCATTTCTGATTGGCTGGAAATGTAGCTTCTTCAAATATTCACTTCACACAAATAACAACATCGTTTTCTTTTTCTGTCCTCTCCCAACATCTCGGCTCTGCAATGTCCGGCAGTGGCTCAGTCAGTAGGGGCTTGGGCTGGCAGCCGTAGGGTCACCGGTTCAAGTCCAGACCTAAATACGGAATGTGGACTGCTACTTGGAGAGGTCCTCCTAGTACTAGACTCCTGGTACTAGACTCCTGGTGCTAGACTCCTGGTGCTAGACTCCTGGCACTAGACTCCTGGCGCTAGACTCCTGGTACTAGACTCCTGGTACTAGACTCCTGGCGCTAGACTCCTGGTGCTAGACTCCTAGTACTAGACTCCTGGTACTAGACTCCTGGTACTAGACTCCTGGTACTAGACTCCTGGCGCTAGACTCCTGGCGCTAGACTCCTGGTGCTAGACTCCTGGCACTAGACTCCTGGCGCTAGACTCCTGGCACTAGACTCCTGGCACTAGACTCCTGGTACTAGACTCCTGGTGCTAGACTCCTGGTGCTAGACTCCTGGCGCTAGACTCCTGGCGCTAGACTCCTGGCGCTAGACTCCTGGCACTAGACTCCTGGTACTAGGATGGGCTAAAAGCAGAGAACACATGTCACTGTGTGTGCTGTGTTCTCTGCATGTGTGACTGTTAAAGAGGGTTTCATACAACACACACAGCCTCCCTGTTCCCCAGGAAGTGTGTGTTCGGCCAGCGTCTGCCTGCAGAGTCTGGGGGCCTTCGGGGACTAAAGAGGGTCCGAGCACCGTAAAGTGGAGGTGGTGCTGGTGTTTGGGGGTAAACAAAGGGGGCCGGGCTGATTTTACTGCCTTCCCACGCCAGGCAGCAGCAGCTCTGAGAGGAAAGTGTTACCTGGATTATCCTCCAGGTGAACAAACAGCAAACACATCAAAGGCTCTCATTAAAGGACAATAGATGCTGCCCTCCTACTCATCTCCCCTGAACCCCCCCCCCCCCCCCCCCCTCAAATCCTGCAAGGGACTTACCCCAACACACACACACACACACACACACACACACACACACACACACACACACACACACACACACACACACACACACACACACACAGTGAGATCACCCTTCAGACGTCTCCTCTGAGAGGTTAGACCTCTTCTCTGCAGCTGGAATGACATTTGTAAATATTAGCAGAAATGAATCCTGACTTTAAGCTGGATCATAGCTTTCTGCTCGGGGAGGAATTTTATTAAAACACCAACAATAACAACAACAACAACTACTTTGCAAAATGTGGTGGAGCTTTAATGCAATTTGCACAATAGCTACAGCATCGTTTTCCAAATGTAAATCTTAAGTCTAAGGCTCTACTTTAACAATAATGAACAAATATGACATGTTATCTTTTTGTATTATTATGTAGCTACATATACTATACTATATAACATAACATCTAATATAATATATATAAGGCAAGGCAAGGCAAGTTTATTTATATAGCATATCTTCATATCTTACACTGCACTGTAACTTTTATACATACATTTGTCTTTATTTTAATGACTGTTTTTAAATGCCATTTTCTTAATGTCTTTCATTTTTGTAAAGCACTTTGAATTGCCTTGTGTTGAAAGGTGCTATATAAATAAACTTGCCTTGCCTTGCCTACAGCACCTTTCAACACAAGGCAATTCAAAGCGCTTTACAAAAATGAAAGACATTAAGAGCATTAAACACATTAGAAACATCAAAAGGTAAAGATAATAGAACATGAATAACATAGTGACATGAATAAAAGTTACAGTGCACACACACAAACACACACACACACACACACACACACACACACACACACACACACACACACACACATACCATGTATACATCATTTCAGGGGACATTACATTGACTTACATGCATTTCCTGGAGACTTACCCTAACCTTAACCATAACCAACACATTCTAACCCTAACCAAGTCTTCACCCTAAAATTAATGATTCCCCTTATGGGGACCTCCATTATGTCCCCATAAGGGAGACGAGTCCCCACACGTGACTGTGTAAACAGATTTAGGTCCCCACAAGTATAGTAATGATAGGCCACACACACACACACACACACACACACACACACACACACACACACACACACACACACACACACACACACACACACACACACACACACACGCACACACACACACACACACACACTGCCCACTTCTGTCAATCACTGCAGGAAGAGGAAGATTGCTTCATCCATACTCAGAGTGGGAAATACTAAACTTTGTTTTTATATTTCTTTATGAGATATTTATTTGTTTACTTTAACAACGTCTGCATCGATGTTATTATCTAATTTCTTTTTCATTATTTTGTACTTTCTTTTCTTCGGAGGGCTATAAATGGTCATTTAACGGCAAGATATAATGCCAATAATGATCTATTACTGTATTAGATACTATATATTACTATAGAGTAATAAAATAATTCACAAACGGGTAGATTAGTAAACCTGGTGTTTACCCTTCAGACTCATCAAGATCCCTCCGCTTGGCGTCGGGTTCCCTGATCCGCCTGTCGGGTGTTCTTTTCCCCATAAGGACCGCCTCGCTGCACATTATCCCGCTACACGGCCATATACTAAACAAACTACAGAGCCCATTCCGTGTTCCTGTTAGTGTTTCCTCTCTGCCTTCTTCTGGTGATTTATCTGACGTCCAGCGCTCCGTCTTTTAACCTCTTTTCCTTTCTCTTTCTTGATCCTCCTTAGCAACCTTCATTATAGCCCTTGACAGTGGTCTGTACTAGTGTATTAACAACGTGTCACATGTTAAGAATCAGAATCGAGTATTCAACCAAGCCGTGTAATAAAAGTTGTTAGTAGCCTTGGCCTACACCACATGTGTCAAACTCAAGGCTCGGGGGCCAAATCAGGCCCTTGGTGGATTTAATTTCGGCCCGCAGGATAATTTCTAATTACTATTAGATCTGGCCCGCCGGTATATTGCACGCACACCTTCACTCCATGCTGAGGGTCTCCTCAGCTCAGAGCCTAACCCCAAACATTGATGAACTTGCACCCAAGATGAGATGCCAAGTATCTGGCTTGAGCTAGCATCACAGAGCAGCACACTGAGTTTACATGGATGTTTCCTTCTGCACTTTCTCTCTCACGACAACAGGGCATGTTTGGTTTGTTCTTTGAGGGAAAGTGTTTTGTTGAAGCTGTTGTTGGCCTGTGGAGAAATGTAATCATAAGAAATGACTCAGGAAAATCTGCAGATAGAGCCATAAGAAATGAATGCAACTAATTATTTAATGTTTCATGTTGTTTTTATAGGCAATAATTTAAGCTTTGTTAGTTCCAGGTTTAATATGTGCAAAAAGTTCATTTCAATAAGTTTTGCAATAAACATTAAACCAGTCCGGCCCTCGACTAGTACCCATTTTTTTATTTTGGCCCACTGTGTATTTGAGTTTGACACCCCTGGCCTACACAGTTGTTATGCTACAGTATACCACATTGCCCGTCACTGGATGTATAATGAGCTGCACTAAACTACATTTTAGCATTTAAAATACCTAGCCATTCTTTTGCTGTTTTTAACTCAAAAGTAATATAAAAGTAGTGTAACTCATTACATTTCAGAGACAGTAATATTGTAATGTAACTTATTACTTAAAAAAGACAGTAATAAGTAATATGTACTGTATTACATTTTGGAAGTAACTTGCCCAACACTGATTCTACAGATATGTGTCTTTCTTCTGTTGACATGCAGACATATACAGTGTATTTGTATTGTATTATTATTATTATGTTAACTCATGTGCATTTCCTTGTAAACATGCTGCTGCAACAAAACCATTTCCTAATTTCAGACGGGTTAAGATCTTATCTAATCTTGTAATAGAGTCATTATTCATACAATTATTATATGCAAACATTTCAAAATGCAGTGAATCACAAACCCTTATTTTAGATCTGACACATTGCACGATCATTTCTGCAGAACAAGAAGACGTCATTACAGTTTAAAAGGAGTGTTTTTAAAGCGCCGTTAGACGGCCTGGGAAAAGCCTATATATCGGTATATACACATTTTATCTCATGTGCAATGCCTTGTAAACATGCTGCTGCAACCAGATCATATAATCTAATCTGACCTCTGTAATAAAGTCATTATTTCCCCCTTGAGATGTCAGCGTTCATTATAGGAAAAACTTAAAAATTCATGCAATCCAATGTCTGTTATGCAAACTTATTTTAAACCTGCGTTGCTGCAGCAGAGGAAGACGTCATTTCAGTTTCAAAAGGAAAACAGAGTGTTTTTAAAGCGGCGTTAGATGTGAGCCTGGGAAAAGAAGCCTATCAGTCGTCCTCAGACAGCTCAGCTTTGATGGGGAGTCCTCTTTGTAGTTGGCCTGGAGATGGCTTGTTAGTCAGTAAAAGTGAGGGCTAAATGGCTCCCTAACAGGAAGCAGTTTACACGGTGACACTCAACCTGCCTGTGGCCTCTATTGTCCCCGGCCCCATGTCCCACTTCATTACCATTTCCATAAGAAAGGAACAGTAATTGCCCCTTTTCTTCTGCTGCCCCTTCATCTTGGAGTCTTTTTTTGTAACCTTTAAACCCCCCTCCTTCTTGCTCAAACCCTCTGTATATATGTGTCTGTGAGAAGTCAATGCAAACAGGCTGGAAAATACTTCATATTATGCAATTTAAGTATTAAATGTGCACTGAAAAACTCAAACGTTGGCTTTAATTGAATGTTTTATGTCAGCAAAATTCACATAACTGTATTAGGTTAGTTGAAAGCAATACTGTTAAGTTGAACATAATATTTGTTATGTTATGTGAAATCTGCTACATAATACATTTCATTAAAGTCAACATTTCAGTTTTTTCAATGTGGATTATTAAGAAATCAAATTCTCTATACGCTTTTTAAAGTATATTGGAAGTAAATGTTCTCAATGGATTATATAGTCGACTGCAGTTCGTCATATATTCATTGTACTAGTTTTTTTTATATATTTGTATTTGATGTAAATATTTCTATTTGTTTTTAAAATGTTAAATAGTTCTTTTTAAATATTTTCTTTTTATAATCGTTATATTTTCAATCTTCTCTTACAACTTATTTCCTCATGCTGTGTTTATGTTTGCACCACCAAAGCTACTTCCTGTATAAACTGACCTGGCAGTAAACTCTCATTCTGATCCTGATTCCTTTATACAATAATAACTTTAACGTATCCTAAAAGGTTGAAAGTGTCAGAGCAGTGTTTGTCCTGGAGGTCCTGAGACTCTCCTGACCTTTGACCTGAGACGATGACTGATCAGATCTGTCTCCCTGGTGACTGGAAAAACACGACAAGAAGAAGAAAAAGCACAGGTTAAGCAACGGCACATCCAATGTATACTTTTGATACGATAAAATATGACCATACAATATGCATCAACGCAAAACAATACTGTACGATACAATATGAAACAATTCAAAAACGATACAGAAAAACACTCCAATACGATACAATACTATATGATATAATATGATACAATACAATACAATACTATACGATAAGATACAATACGATTCTCTACAATATGTTACAACGCAAAACAATACAATACAATACAATACGATACGATACGATATGAAACAATTCAAAACGATACAGCAAAACACTACAAGAATGATCAGATAATACGATACAATACGATATGAAACAATTCAAAACAATACAGCAACATATTACGATACTATACAATTCAATACAATATGAAACAATACGATACTTTAGACTACAATATGACATGGGACAAAACCATGTGCTACAATACGATACAAAACAGTCTGATTCACATCACAATAAGATACAATGCAGAACATTAGAAAATGATACAATACTATTCATAACAATACAATAGATACAATCCAAAGCCATCCGATACCATATGTTACAATATAAAGCGCTACAATACATTAAAGTACGATACAGTGGGTTCAGTACTTTGCATTAGTTCAATATGATACAGTACAAATTGATACAATACCATACTTATAATACAATATGACCCGATACAGAGCGATACGATGCTATATGATTCAGTACGGACGATATTGTTCCTGAGGATTAACTATGTTTTTGAGAATATGCTCCCCCCTATACACAGCAGTATGGCTGAGTTATAACAAGCCAAATAATGTGTTGTTATGTTAATAAAATCAGAGAATGTGATGTTTTTCTTAACAAACTTTCACTTTTTCATAGCGTTTCTTATTTTGTGCACGTTTGTTTATTTGGCTTAGTACTTTTTCTTTTCTTTTACAGCTTGTGCCTACATATGAATATCTATACTAGACTAACAAGGACACAGGTCTATGTTTCCTCTCAAAAAATAACTTCTTACTATTATTTGCAACAACAACAAAAATACACAAAAACCAAACCAAAAATCGTTCTTAAACAAACACTAACCGGATGCAGCAGATAGAAGATCCAAGAAAAACAGGCCTTGAATAAAAGTCAAATACATTTGGAGCGAGGGTGCCTGGAATCCACACTGGTGAATGAGAAGCAGAGGATACACACTCGCTCACACTCAGCCTCACTTTGAACTTCTGAGGTGACAAGAAATGCAGAACAGAGTGAATCTATTCGGAGAGAACGATCCACAGCCTCCGTGTCACTAATCCTGTCAGAAGCAGCGAGGAAACATGCAAACAACCGACATGTCGTTTCACACGTCGAGATCCCACTGATAACTGCAGACTGGTTACCTCCAGAGCTGCGAGGTTACACTTTAATAAGTTGTTGTGGCACTTAAAATAGTTTGACTTGTTCTTTATTAGGATCCCCATTAGCACTAGCATGAGTTGGCTATTCTCCCTGGGGTCCGCACACACACAAAACATACTTTTTTTAGCCATCATAAGGCCAAACAAAAAAATACAAATAATAGTACAAAATAATACATACATAGCCACAGGCACAGTTCAGCTCGACTTATTAAAGGCTAGGGTACTTGAAGGATTCTTGCTCTTATGAATGTGTATCCTCACGGTTGATTGCACTTCCATGACGTTACGTTACGATGCAATCAGACACACTATGTTATAATATGAGACAATGTGATACCTCAAAATACAATAGGACATCATACAGAACCACGAGATACCATGCAATATAAGTATAATATTATACACACTGGACTAAACAAACATTATGTAACAATATGATTCACAAATCTACTACACTGTATGATAACAGCATGGTTAGGTCATGTAATAGTAGGTTAAACATTGATTTGAATATCATTTGTGGGGTGTTAATGGCTTTCCATGTCTTCATAGTGTGATATGATATGATGTAATACAATTTATTACAATACCATAAGATATGATACCGAACAGCATGCTTTGATATGATGTAATATCATACAAAACCTTACAATAGGGCTCTTAAATCTACAATATGATTCTGTCCCAAACCATAATTCACCATACGATAAATGCACGATACAAAACAGCACAAAAAGATACACTTTGTTACAAAACATATATATATAATACAGTGCGAACCAGTACAATATGATACTATATAATATGATATGATACAATATGGTATGATACGATATGATACAATATTATATGATGATATATGATACGATTATATACTAAACAGGGCGATACAATCCAATCCAATAAGATACAATATGCAACAATACCATATCATGTGATATGACCAAACCATGTGATAGCATAGAATACATGTACAGTAATAATAGGTTATACATTGATTTAAATATAACTTCTATGGCTGTCTTTCCATGCTCTTCCACCTGGATAAAGACAGTCAGGATCTTCTGGTGTCTGCTCAGTTTCCTGAAGGCCTCCATGGGACCCCCCTCTGTGAGTTGAACTGTTTTAATCAGGCCCCCATGTGGCCCCCGACAAAAGATCCAGGTCAGAATCACCGTCTGCTCTTTTGTTTTGGGGGGAGCCAGCGAGGCTGCATCACCTCAGCAGGCCGCCGCTTTATTTGCTTTGGAGTTTGTTTTATCCCAGGTGACAGTGAAGGCAGCGGCTTCCCGGGATGATATATTGCACTGTAATTTTTACCATTAACAGCTGTCACACACACACACACACACACACACACACACACACACACACACACACACACACACACACACACACACACACACACACACACACACACACACACACACACACACACACACACACCCTGCTCATACTGGAAGATGACAGTGATAATTACACATGAAGCCCACATGTCTGGTTTAGTCCACTATACATAATGGCGATGCTAATGATGAGCAATGTGTATTCAGATGTCATTCATGTTTAACAGTATATAAATAAGGGATGCATATAATATGTTGACATAACCCCAGATGTTTGTAATATATCCTATTATTATTTTAACATATTATTATCGTTATTAGTTATTGTATTTTGTTTTGCTTCAACTGACTGCACGTAACCCTTTTGTTAATCTGAGGTGTTTATGAGCAATGTGTTTTCAAATGTTATGTATTTCTTGTAGTTCATATATTCCTGATGCATAAATTATGTTGACATAATATTTTTGTATTTGTATTTGATTGCATTAGTAGTGTTTAAAATTGTCTCAACGATTTTGATAATCAAATCATGATAAGATAAGATGAGATAAGGTAAGAAGTACTTTATTGATCCCAATTTGGGAAATGTTTGCGTTGCAGAAGACATAGAAATAAACATTCCAAAATGTGAACATCTCAATAGAAATAAAATAACATGGTTAAGGTACGTACCTGAGAGACCAGTGAGTTGAACACAATCTGCTGATCCATTTTCTAAACAATGTTTTACTTTTGTGTTTTATGTTATGAGTCGTGGCTGAACGTGTCTCTGTGGTCCTTTCTGATTCTCACCTTACTGCTTCTTCTCTGATGGCTCCCACACGATTGTTGCCCTCCTCCTGGATTCATTATTATTATTTACAGACACATGCATTCTCCAGCATCTGGACTACCTATGTTGTAAATGTATTATCTTTTTAATTTACACACGGCATCTATTGCACGTCTGTCCGTCTCTGTTGCTCTCCCCGATGTTTCTTCCATTTTTCCCCGTTAACTGGGTTTGTTTTAGGGGTGTTTCCTTGTACGATGTGAGGGTCCAAGGACAGAGGGTGTCTTATTCATAATCTGTTCAAACTGTAAAGTCCACTGAGACAAATGTCAAATGTGTGATATTGGGCTATATAAAAAAACTTTGATTGATTGATTGATGTCTTCAAATTAAGAGTAACTTAAGTTAATATTTTGAAGTTCCTAGTATCTTAAAACACATGGGAAAAGGGAAATAGGTTAGGGTTAGGGTTAGGGTTAGGGTTAAAAAAATAAACATGGCAAAAATGTTTCACCTGGCAACCTTTCATGTCCACCTGTTTCACAGACACACACAAAAGGTATTTGGGGATCGACCCTGGAAAATCCCTTTTTCACCTGTTCTTAAATCACAAGTCTCAGCTCACTCCCTTCATCTGCTGGACGCTGTCTACCATGGGGCTCTGAGGTTCATAACCAACTGTAAGCCTCTCACACACCACTGCACGCTGTACTCTTCAGTCAACTGAACATCACTATCAATGCGCAGATCACTGCACTGGTACAAACTCATCTATACCGCTATGCTTGGACTGCTGCCCCTGTACATATCCACTTACATATCACACAAACAGTACAGCTATAGCCTACCATCTCAAAATGACTTCACTCTGTCCGTCCCCTCAGTACGCACGGTGCTTGGGAAAAAAGCCATATCATACTCTGCCCCCTCGACCTGGAACACACTTCAGCAGGAACTTAAGCTGACCACTTTGATACCCATCACAGATTTTAAACTAATTTAAAAAAAAGCTGTAGAAATCATCTGTGGGTGTTTGCACCTGCTTTATCTGAATACTGTATGGATTTCAATTAACACTTTTTACGATGTTTTATTTGAGTGTTGCCTCTGTGTTTAGTGTCCCGTCTGTCTGTAACTTTGTGTGGTACCACTGAACAGGTCTCTCTTGAGAATGAGACCTTGTGTCGGATAATTTTAGTCTTTAAAAAATGGATGGCAAAAAAAAAAAGAACAGTGGTCTTTAATGGATTCTTCTATAAATACAAATGTGTTTTCTTTACTGACTTTCAAATGTGCACATGTTCTAATTGTGTATGTATTTATTTATCATTATCATGTTTACATCAATATTTAAATGTAGTCTCCTATGTGCTTCCATATATCTTAGAACCAGAACATCAATGGATTAGATTCAGATGTGTTTTTCAAGGTGCATTTTACCTGTGTGAAAACAGCATAGATGAACCTTCTGCAGAACAGTGGTTCATGATACAATAAATGTTAGCATTCAGATAACCCTGCTTTAAATATCAAAATGTGGGCACAGCCTCTCTTAAATCTCCTGTCGCTCCTCCACAGCTTTTAAGAGACACAGCTGCAGGCACTCTTTCTACGTTTGGTGACATTTCCATTGATCCTCGCAGTGATCTCTGGCTAAATGGCCCCCTGGTGTTTATTACAGAGGGAAACATCTGTACAAATGAAGAGTTAGGATATAGGAAAAGCCAGCTTAGACATCAGATACAGCTGTGCAGAAATACGAGGAAAAGGTGCAAACATATCAACAGGGTTTGAATGATGTGTTGTTTTGGGGGCTGCTGCTTAATGTTACATAATAATAATAATAATTATAATATATCATTTTAAACTGGTTTGCATTGACTTTTTGCCTCTTTTGCCCATTGGCTAGCCTTTAAATAATGCATGGACACCCTCTAGTGGCTGCAACAGTCACAGCTTGTATAGCAGAGGTGTTTTCTCTGCTTTACTATGCACTATGTTGGATAATGTAATCTTCTCTGAATGTGAACTCCAAACAATGTACAATATGTTTTTCCTCCAGATGATGAATAAGCCACAAATCCTAAAATTGCACGTCTCCGCATTTTCCCTCTGCTTTTGTCGCCATGAATATTGGACTGAGAATCAAATTACTGGGCGCAGGCTTTGTGAATGATTGATAGAATGCAACAGCATGCAGTAAAATATGACGACTGGATGTGTTATTCATGAGGGGTTAAATAAACAATAAAAAACGTGGGTCTGAAACACCAACCCAACAATGGACGCATGAGAACAGCCTCAGACTGTCGTATAATCGCTCATTCTTACCGTGAAAAGGCCTGAAGATTTAGACATTTTTCAACAGGAATTTAAATAAGTGGGTTTGCATTTCCCTCTTTCAGGTGTTTTCATTCTGCACCAGTGTCTCAAACTATAGACCTGTTAGCTCTCTAATTACCCAGACTACCAGTGAGATGCTGTAGAAGTAGAAGTAGAAGTAGAAGTACTTCAAAACATTCATCTGCTACTCAGTAATATATATCTAATATCTAATATATATCATTCCAATAACTTGTATATAGACTCGTACTGCACTATTCCACATACTCACTTTATTTTAGAACTATTTTTCTTTTTGTATTACTTTTACTATCTGTATTATTACTATGTTGCATTGTTGGAGAAGCCTGTGACATAAGATTTTCAACAACATAATTACTCTGTAGCTATGTCAGTTTGACAATAAAGAACCTTGAACCTTGAACCTTGAGTAAAAGTAGAAGTACTCAGATCTTGTACTTGAGTAAAAGTAGAAGTACTCAGATCTTGTACTTGAGTAAAAGTAGAAGTACTCAGATCTTGTACTTGAGTAAAAGTAGAGGTACTCAGATCTTGTACTTGAGTAAAAGTAGAAGTACTCAGATCTTGTACTTGAGTAAAAGTAGAAGTACTCAGATCTTGTACTTGAGTAAAAGTAGAAGTAATCTGATCTTGTACTTGAGTAAAAGTAGAAGTACTCAGATCTTGTACTTGAGTAAAAGTAGAAGTAATCTGATCTTGTACTTGAGTAAAAGTAGAAGTACTCAGATCTTGTACTTGAGTAAAAGTAGAAGTACTCAGGTCTTGTACTTGAGTAAAAGTAGAAGTACTCAGATCCTGTACTTGAGTAATAGTAGAAGTACTCAGATCTTGTTCTTGAGTAAAAGTAGAAGTACTCAGATCTTGTACTTGAGTAGAAGTAGAAGTACTCAGATCTTGTACTTTAGTAAAAGTAGAAGTACTCATGTCTTGTACTTGAGTAGAAGTAGAAGTACCAGAGTGTAGGAATACTCTGTTACAGTAAAAGTCCTGCATTCAAAATGTTCCTCGAGTAAAAGTAGAAAAGTATTCTCATCAAAATATAGTTAAAGTACCAAAAGTAAAAGTGTTTTTGCGGCAGTGAGTACTTTTACTCCTAATACTTTAAGTTCATTTTCTTCATCATACTTAAATACTTTAACCTAAGTACCATTCTCAATGCAGTACTTTTCATCCCACAGGCCATTAGACTGTTAAACACCTGAACTTTGGAAAGAACATCTATAACATTCATCTGTTTGCAACTTAAACATTATTTATCTAATATATCATATTCCAATTACTTGTATATAGACTCTCCTTGCACTATTTCTATTCTATTTTATGTGTATTTACTTGCACTATTGTATCTGTTGTATTGTGTTGCACTGTTGGAGGAGCATGTGACCTCAGATTTTCATTGACAAAACTATACTGTAGCTACGTACACATGACAATAAAAGCCTTGAATGCTGCTGCAACAAAAGAACTTCCCAAATTAGGATTAATAAAGTGCATTTTATCTTATCTTATTTATACAGTGTGGTATTCCTACTTTTACTCAAGTAAAGAATCTGAATACTTCTTCCAGCCCCGGCCAATTTGCATGTGAGGTAATTGAATTTCCTGATGATAAGGTGACCAACCAATCAGCTTCTCTGAAAAGCCGTGTTTAAGCCCTGAATGCTAAGGGTCTGCTCTCTCATCCACTCCAGTGTTTCTCTCAGACTCATTGAATGGTTTTTGTTGCATTCAGCTCTTTTGGGAAATGACCAATTGCTCCTTCATCTGGAAATCCTGAGAAGAGTCATTGAAAAAGTGTGAGGAAGAAGAGGAGGAGGAGGGATGAAGGTGTGGGAATAAGATGCTGCACATTTCTCTAAAGCAGGAATGTCAAAAGAAACAGACGGTGACTTTGCAAAGGGTAAAAATGACATGGTAAGGGTATCATTTAAGTTCTTCCTGAATAGTTCCCACTTCAGTTTGTATGATGTGAGTCAGGATTACGTCACAGATGTTGAAATGAATGTAAAATCATTTCTAGATCTTGTTCAAGTTGTTTTGATCATAAAGTAAAATACTATATTGTTTAGCTCCAGGTATGTTTTATAGATACACTGTGATCTGTAAGGTGTTGTGTAAATGATAAACTGAGGCATAACATTGTTGAAGTTACACAAGAAATGTCAGGTTGTTCCTGACAAACGATAGTTCATTAAATGTGAACATTTGAAGAATGTAGTTGTACTTTTTTGGCACTAAAACAAAAGGAACTATTTCGATTTGTGGTTATTTATAGGGTACTTCTCTTTGATTTGTACTCGTCCGGCCCACTTTAGATCAATTTGGGCTGTTTGTGCGAGGATGAGAAATGCATCTGGACAGCGGGGAGAAACTAATGTTATACGTTATCTGCATGATAAACACACACACACACACACACACACATCCACACACACACACACACACACACACATCCACACACACTCAGCCACCGTGGACATTTGTATTCCCTGTTAATGCAAATATTACACCCTTTTTTATGCAGGAATCCCTTTGTGCTGCCACTAATGTGCCTCCTGAATATTATTCATTGATATTTTGATACGCTGACATACTTTTCTCATTTAATTCCTGCTGCAATATTTCATATATTTAGCTTATTTGCATATCTTCTGTTTCTGCCTCATATTATAATGCTGACATACTCTCATAACGCTGGTCTCATACATTTTATTCAAGCGTCGGATTCAATATGAATATATAATGTGAAATTACAGACATACACATACACTTTATGGCCAAAAGTATGCGGACACACAGACCTACGTATTTCCAATCTGAGGCTGTTTGATGTTCACGGATTAGGAAACGCCTAAAAAACACAGCTCCAAAGTGACCTTTACCTTTACCTACAAGAAAAGACACATCAACCAGAAAGAAACATAACACCACCACAAAGTGACAAACACAACAACAAGGAGATACGAACAGAGGTGGGAGAAGTACTCAGATCTGGTACTTGAGTAAAAGTAGAAGTATTCAGATCTGGTACTTGAGTAAAAGGAGAAGTACTCAGATCTTGTACTTGAGTAAAAGTAGAAGTACTCAGATCTTGTACTTGAGTAAAAGTAGAAGTACTCAGATCTTGTACTTGAGTAAAAGGAGAAGTACTCAGATCTTGTACTTGAGTAAAAGTAGAAGTACTCAGATCTTGTACTTGAGTAAAAGTAGAAGTACTCAGATCTTGTACTTGAGTAGAAGTAGAAGTACTCAGATCTTGTACTTGAGTAAAAGTAGAAGTACTCAGATCTTGTACTTGAGTAAAAGTAGAAGTACTCAGATATTGTACTTGAGTAAAAGTAGAAGTATTCAGATCATGTACTTGAGTAAAAGGAGAAGTACTCAGATCTTGGACTTGAGTAAAAGTAGAAGTACTCAGATCTTGTACTTGAGTAAAAGTAGAAGTACCAGAGTGTAGGAATACTCTGTTTCAGTAAAAGTCCTGCATTCAAAATGTTCCTCAAGTGAAAGTAGAAAAGTATTCTCATCAAAATATAGTGAAAGTAGCGACAGTAAAAGTAGTCATTGTGCAGATTGGTCCATTTCAGAATAATATATATGATATGTTTTATAATGATTGATCATGAAAGTGTTCTCAAAGCTGGTAAAGGTGCAGCTAGTTTGAATGACTTTGTATACTGCAGGGTAGCTTGTGGATTTACTCCAGGTGGAACTAAAGTCTGATTTAACACTTGGTTATATTTCACATCATTCATCCAGATCTGTGAAGTAACTAAAGGTATTAAATACATGTAGTGGAGGAAAAGTACATGATTAACCTCTGAACTGTAGTGGAGTTGAAGTACACAGTAGCAGAACATCAAGATACACAAGTACCTCAAAATTGTACTTAAGTACAGTACTTGAGTAAATGTACTTAGTTACTTTACACCACTGGTCACAGATCTGTAACAGAGAGCCATGAAGACCGACGCTCAAAATGACCCACAAAATAAACACGTAAAATGAATTTAAGACCCATTTGACTGCAATGATACAAAGAATGACTACAAAGAATTATAAAATGAACACACATAGGGAACTATGCAAAATAAAATAAATGGTGCCTTTTATGTAGATGGTTTTGCAGCAATGAAAGGAGTGTATCAGTCAATACAATATATATTTCTGATGCCTTTCAGTATGCATGGACACAGACGAGGGTCCCTTCCTTTCTCACTCCCTGCATCTGCATCTCTTTTGTCTCCAAACCACAGGAAAGGGAAAGATACTCTGCTATTATTTATTTTTAGTCGCGGAATGAGGCCGATTACATTTCCAAGATTGACAATTTTATGCTGGCAAATTAAAAGAACCCTCTGAATTAGGGAGATAATTGCATGCAATCTCCCTTTAATGGACCTGTCAGTGATTACGTTTTGCCTCCGCCTGTCAATCATATTAGCATAAATGAGTAAATTAGTGTGTGTGGAGCTCATTGTCAGAGCGAATCGGGTCCCAACGTGTCACCCTCACTCTGAGAAATCACATGTGGAGACGACTGCTTTTAAGATGTACAATTATGATCTTCTGATGGCGCTGTAGCGACGAAATTATTCCTCTTCATCTGTTTCGTTTATAGAAGAAGATTGTCTGAGAAGAAATGTTTTTAAGAGGACATATTTTCCTCATTTTCAGGTGTATATCAGTATGTAGTGTCTCTACTTTAAAGAGTCCTCTCCTGCTGATGTTCAGGTGTATATCAGTATGTAGTGTCTCTACTTTAAAGAGTCCTCTCCTGCTGATGTTCAGGTGTATATCAATATGTAGTGTCTCTACTTTAAAGAGTCCTCTCCTGCTGATGTTCAGGTGTATATCAGTATGTAGTGTCTCTACTTTAAAGAGTCCTCTCCTGCTGATGTTCAGGTTCATATCAGTATGTAGTGTCTCTACTTTAAAGAGTCCTCTCCTGCTGATGTTCAGGTGTATATCAGTATGTAGTGTCTCTACTTTAAAGAGTCCTCTCCTGCTGATGTTCAGGTGTATATCAGTATGTAGTGTCTCTACTTTAAAGAGTCCTCTCCTGCTGATGTTCAGGTTCATATCAGTATGTAGTGTCTCTACTTTAAAGAGTCCTCTCCTGCTGATGTTCAGGTGTATATCAGTATGTAGTGTCTCTACTTTAAAGAGTCCTCTCCTGCTGATGTTCAGGTGTATATCAGTATGTAGTGTCTCTACTTTAAAGAGTGCTCTCCTGCTGATGTTCAGGTGTATATCAGTATGTAGTGTCTCTACTTTAAAGAGTCCTCTCCTGCTGATGTTCAGGTGTATATCAGTATGTAGTGTCTCTACTTTAAAGAGTCCTCTCCTGCTGATGTTCAGGTGTATATCAATATGTAGTGTCTCTACTTTAAAGAGTCCTCTCCTGCTGATGTTCAGGTGTATATCAGTATGTAGTGTCTCTACTTTAAAGAGTCCTCTCCTGCTGATGTTCAGGTTCATATCAGTATGTAGTGTCTCTACTTTAAAGAGTCCTCTCCTGCTGATGTTCAGGTGTATATCAGTATGTAGTGTCTCTACTTTAAAGAGTCCTCTCCTGCTGATGTTCAGGTGTATATCAGTATGTAGTGTCTCTACTTTAAAGAGTCCTCTCCTGCTGATGTTCAGGTGTATATCAGTATGTAGTGTCTCTACTTTAAAGAGTCCTCTCCTGCTGATGTTCAGGTTCATATCAGTATGTAGTGTCTCTACTTTAAAGAGTCCTCTCCTGCTGATGTTCAGGTGTATATCAGTATGTAGTGTCTCTACTTTAAAGAGTCCTCTCCTGCTGATGTTCAGGTGTATATCAGTATGTAGTGTCTCTACTTTAAAGAGTCCTCTCCTGCTGATGTTCAGGTGTATATCAGTATGTAGTGTCTCTACTTTAAAGAGTCCTCTCCTGCTGATGTTCAGGTGTATATCAGTATGTAGTGTCTCTACTTTAAAGAGTCCTCTCCTGCTGATGTTCAGGTTCATATCAGTATGTAGTGTCTCTACTTTAAAGAGTCCTCTCCTGCTGATGTTCAGGTGTATATCAGTATGTAGTGTCTCTACTTTAAAGAGTCCTCTCCTGCTGATGTTCAGGTGTATATCAGTATGTAGTGTCTCTACTTTAAAGAGTCCTCTCCTGCTGATGTTCAGGTGTATATCAGTATGTAGTGTCTCTACTTTAAAGAGTCCTCTCCTGCTGATGTTCAAGTGTATATCAGTATGTTGTGTCTCTACTTTAAAGAGTCCTCTCCTGCTGATGTTCAGGTGTATATCAGTATGTAGTGTCTCTACTTTAAAGAGTCCTCTGCAGACCGTTTACGTGCACTAAAACCTATAGAACACTACAGGAGAGGGAACCCCCTAAAAGCAGAACATGGCCTCTTTCAGGAAGTTTTTGAAGAGCTGCTTCTCAGTGCGTTTCCCAAATATTGACTTAAGATTAAGTCTCTTCTCTTACAGACTGCTCTTTGTTTTTCACAGAGGAATTCCTCAAACACTGGCCTTAACTTACTAATGCAAACATGAATCAAAGAGGGACTTTCCACTTGAGTTTACATGCAACACACACATTGATTTCTTCATTTTAGCTGTTAGATTATTATTAAATGTCTGTCTCACTTCTGTTTTTGAGCAAACAGCCATAAATACGGAAGTAAAAACGCCTGAAACATTTTGCAATAACTTCATCTGTGGTCGTGCATTTCTAAACGTGAATTCATTGTATTTTTGAAAACCAATGCTTAGACCTCTAGTGCACTGTCAAGTGTTTTGACATGTGAAAAACAGGCATTTTATCGCAATAGAAAAAGCTGGAAAAGGCATTTTAAACTATTAAATACGCAAATCTTGAGTGTTACTTGTTAGACGCTTTTATCCAAAGCGACTTACATACTCAATACAATGGACAATCCCCACAGGAGCAATTTGGGGTGAAGTGTCTCAGGGACACAACGACATGCTGACTGCAGTGGGGTTTGAACCTGTGCTCCCTTGATCCGAACACCAACGCTCTATCCACTGCGCCACACTCAAGTTAAAATAGTAGCATATTGTGGCACAGTCTCTTTATCTATAGGATTTATGCAATTGTATTTTGTAGAAAGGCTTAAACACTTCCAATTAGCTTCTTAATTGCAAAGTTGAATGTTAACTGTGGATTTCTTACTTCTCACATGTAGGCATTTGATTCATTGTGAACGTGAAACTATTGACCAATCCAGCTTCAAAACGCCTAGCTTGTAACACACACACACACACACACACACACACACACACACACACACACACACACACACACACACACACACACACACACACACACACACACACAATTCTGACAAAAAAGTGAGATTCTCAGAAAGAGACTCTAAATTTGACTTTTGGTCGGATCTAAAAAAAGATTCACATGTGACACTAATCCTCTTCCATAGAACAGAAACCAATAGAACCTGAAACCAAGAACCAGTTGTTAAAAGAGGCTTAAACACTTCCAATTAGCTTATTTCAGTCAGACAACTCACGTGTTTCTTAACATGTTTATTAGAAGCAGCATATAGTTGAGTTTGGCGTCTAGGCTCGGGCCTCATCACTCCACAGATATACATAGCACGATGAGTGATGATTAAATAACTAACCCCCCGAGCCTACAGGTGGAAGCTGGGGTGGAAGCTGGGGTAGAAGCTGGGGTGGTGGTGGGGCAGACAAGCAGCAGCGACGTGAAGTAGCTGCAGCAATAGCAGCAGCAAGCAATGCATAGAGAGAGATCTGGCAGGTTCAATAGAGCGGCATATTAAGGAGACTCTGTTTGGTTGGTTGTAGAGTGGCAAGGGGCGTTATGTATGAGTGCAGCTAAGTGCTCGAGTTGACTGCCTGAACTAGCTCGCAGGCTTCGCCCCATTAATTGCAAAGTTGGATGATAACTATCAGTGGATTCTTTCCCTTCACACATTTGATTCATTGTGAATATGAAACTATTGACCAATCCAGCTTTAAAACGCCTAAAAGAGAGTAGGCTTATTGTAATACTTGTGACATCCTCTTAACATTATAGTCTTTCCAAAATGCAATACACAGGACAGAAAACGCTTGTAAAGTTGGTGCAGTAAGCCTTTAAAACTTTTTATAAAAGAATAGCATTTTTACCAAGGGAACAGTTATAGAAGTGTTTTTGGCTTCTGGTGAACAAAATACACCGTATACAATTTGATATCTTCCATCACTCTGCTTCTGTGTTCATCACACACACACACACACACACACACACACACACACACACACACACACACACAAACACACACACACACACACACACACACACACACACACACACACTTTCACACACTCAGCCCCTTCCCTTACGATTTCCCACAGGCGCTGGGAACTGAGTGTAAATCAAGGCAGAAATTCCTCCACTTCGACAATTCATTTGTCCACAGGCTTGTTAGGCAGGAAGCAGGAGGAGAGGCAGCGCGTGTCAATAAATCATCTGACACACGGCTATATTTATGCCCTCAGCAATGAGTTTAACAAGAAGAGCAGTCCTTGAAGCAATATCCTAAGTGGCACTTCATCCTCATCTCCTTCTTCTTCTACACTCCCCTCCCCCTCCCCCTCCTCCTCTTCCCTCAGGAGGCTTTCTGATTGTGAAGTGGCAGAAGATGCTTCACCAGAAGAAGAAGAACAGACGAAACCCCAGACACCGGCTGCCGTCTCTGGGCTAAAAATGATCCAGAGATGTGGAGGACTTCATGTCCTTGTTCATAATTAAACTCCTCAACCTTAATCTGACCCAGTCTTTCTGCTGCTGCGCTTATTGAGCCTCTGCTTTATTACAGGGATCAGAATCCATCCTTCAGCTGCAAAGTGAGGGTCATCCTGTTCAATTATTATTCCATGCAATTCACAGGATAAGGACATGATGGATCCTGCAACATAACAATCAAACACTGCAGGGAAGGTGACAAGGAGGGCACCAAATCATTGCAACCTGTAAACTGTCAACTGCAAACGTTGATAATATGAACCTGCAAAGTTACTGATCTTTTCAAATAGAACTAGTGGAGTTTGGGTATAAAGTTGCATAAATGGAAATACTCAAGGAAAGTACAATTACCTTAAAAGTGTAGTACTTTCCACAACTAGGTGTAACACCCTTTGTAGTGATATTGTTGCCTACTTTCTTTAACATAGTGAAAATATAGTTAATTGTACTGCATGTGGATGTGTGAATACATAACATTTCAACATAAATAACTGAAGTCTTTCATGCAGATGATTCACAGCAATGAAAGCGGAACAAGTGGTGAATGGACGGGAATTATATGAGGCTTTTCCATTCTTTGCAACTACACATTACACATCATGAATGGTGACTCAAAATCATTGCAACCTGTGTACTTTAAAGGTCACCTATTATGCAAAATCCACTTGTTCATGTCTCTTCTTCATCAATATGTGTCCCCTCTTCTTCATGTCTCTTCTACATCAACATGTGTCCCCTCTTCTTCATGTCTCTTCTACATCAACATGTGTCCCCTCTTCTTCATGTCTCTTCTACATCAACATGTGTCCCCTCTTCTTCATGTCTCTTCTACATCAACATGTGTCCCCTCTTCTTCATGTCTCTTCTACATCAACATGTGTCCCCTCTTCTTCATGTCTCTTCTACATCAACATGTGTCCCCTCTTCTTCATGTCTCTTCTACATCAACATGTGTCCCCTCTTCTTCATGTCTCTTCTACATCAACATGTGTCCCCTCTTCTTCATGTCTCTTCTTCATCAACATGTGTCCCCTCTTCTTCATGTCTCTTCTTCATCAACATGTGTCCCCTCTTCTTCATGTCTCTTCTTCATCAACATGTGTCCCCTCTTCTTCATGTCTCTTCTTCATCAACATGTGTCCCCTCTGTGGAAAGAGACTCTGAAAGTTTCAGGAACAAAGATTCTCTCTGTCTGAAAATGAGCTGATCAGATTTTGGCCACTTTATGATGTCATAACGATGTTTTGGCTTGTGTAACCATTAGCCAATCAGCAACCAAGGTAACCCCCCCCCCCCCACCTTATCACCTGAATCTCCTCCTAGAGCACCATTGTGTTCTTTGTAACCAAATGTCTCTCAGAGGGGCGTGGGGAGGGGCTCCTTATTTTCATCTAAAGTAACAGACAGAGAATCAGCACTTTGGAAACAGGGCTGAAACAGAGGGGATTATGGGTAATGCTGCAATGATCTGTTTGGTGTTTCAGCCAATCAGAGACAGGTTCTGGATATATCTGAGACCTATAAAAACAGTATAATAGGGGACCTTTAACGCCAAAAAAGCTATAAAACAAAGCATTGTTTATACTGCATTATGCATGTCTCACCACTAGGTGGCAGTCCTGAATCAAGGCCTCTCTCAGCTCTTCTTTCCCACACTCTTCCACCCACTGCTGCTTTAATTCCTGCCATGAAAGAGGGAGCTGTTTATTGTGTTCGGCCCTCATGCACCACCATCATTCCTCTGACTGAGATGCACACTGTTGTTTTGCACAGTATCAAATAATAAATGTGCACAATATAGTCTTTATGAAATGGAATACAAGATTGTCTAACGTCAAGACAGATGCATTTTCAGTCTTTTACATTACATTACATTACATTGCATTTAGCTGACGCTTTTATCCAAAGCGACTTACAATAAGTGCATTCGACCAACAAGATACAAACTTGAAGAAAATAGAATCATATAAGTACATCAGGTTTCATAGAGCCAAAACATTTCAAGTGCTACTCAACTGGCTTTAGATAAGCCAGTCCTTTGTTAGTATATAAGGACTATACACAGTCTTGCTTTAAATACAAATGTAAAAATATACGTGTTTGTTGGATATACTGTATTTGAATGCAAACATCTTTCAAACTCCACGCTCCAAGTGTTGCATGAGCTGTATGTGTAAAATGTAATATTTTTAAGCTTTAATTGACATCTTCAAGGTTATATTCAAAGACTCCAGAGTGCCAGAAGACAACTAAAACTGATCGTTATGTTTAAAGTTGGTGCAAATCCCTTTTAATAAAGAATTACGTTTTCAAAAAACCCTGAATAGTTGAAGACTTTTTGTATTTTAGTCTAGTAAACAATAATCTATACGCTTTATCATCTTGCTCAAAGACATGTTTCCAAATCAAGAATATTCTAGGTCGATCTCTTATTTGATTAAACGTATAAAGAGTGCACTAACACTAGAATTCTATACATATTTTGTTGCACATTGGCCAATAAAATACTTTTGACATTTGAGACTAATGCCCCAGCACTTACAATGTTTTCTTACTTGAAGCAAATGTTTCTTGCTGTTCTAAGTTTGTATCTCTATAGTTAATTGCACTTACTGTACATTGCTTTGGATAAACTGATGTTGTCTGCCACGTATCCTTCAAAGGGATCTAATTAAGGAAGAATGAAAGAAAACCAAACATATCTCTGCACTCGATCAGCTGACGGTAACCACTCTAAGAGAAGCACTACTTATTCATTTTGCAGGTAAACTAAAGGTGAGATAATCAGTGTCATCGCCGCCTTTCTGCTTCTTCTTCACCGTGTTTGACCTCCAGACAACAGCTGAGAGGAAAGAGTGCATGCAGGTTATCACACACTTTCCCAGGATGTGACACACTGATAGCCTGGAAGTGTGTCTGACACCAGGTCAGTATGAGAGGATATGTCAGTGTCAGGTTTAATATCACGGAGGAGGATACAAAAATAAAAGAATACGGTGTGATGCATCTACAACTGTGCAGAAAATCCATGTGCAATGAAGTCAGATATTCTACTTAAAGTGGACCTATCATGCTATATTTGAATAATATAGTGTAGGACCATACCTATATAAGGCATATTTATACTTTTTTTTTTTCAAAATACCAAACAGATCATGCATTTTAGCCATGCCTCATTTTGCTCAATTTGACATTTTTTAGATCTGTTTTTCCAAGGGCAGATTCAGTGAGAACAGCACCATCTACTGGCCTGGCATATGTACTACAGCGTCTCCAGCGCTTTCGAACGGCAATGGCCGTGGCTGTCTCCTCCTGATTGGTGGAGTTGGCCCAATAGCCGTAGCGCCACCGTCCTGACGTCAGGACAGTGTTCAAATCTGGATCAGTTTTTATCAGATCCGTTGCAGCCCCTTTTTTAGAGATTTGGGTATGGAGGAAAATAGAGAGGGTTGTGTTTTCTGACACTTGGTGAGTTCCCTGGAACACCGGGGACACATATTCATGTAGAAAAGACGTACAAAAGTGCATTTTGCATGATAGGTCCCCTTTAAGTTAAAGTAGTAATATCACAGTGTAGAAATATTAGATAACAAGTAAAAGTCCTGTATTCTTAATGTTACTTAAGTATAAGCATCAAAATATACTAAAATAACAAAACTCAAAGTACTCATCATGTAGAATGACCCTTTTTTTTGACAAAATACAAATTATATTGATGGGTTATAGTTTGTTATTGATCAATGGTTAAATCTTAATATTAAGGTGGAACAAAATGTCATGACTTTTATATTGCAAGGTATATTTATCCATCATCGTACATCAACTAAAAGAAGTGGAGTAGAAGTATGTAGTAGCATAAAATGGAAATACTCAAGTGCAGTACTTGTATCTGAGGACATATATTTGAAACCCTATTAGTAGAGATCTATTTGGCTTCTTTTCCTTTACATAGTGATCATTAAGTGTCTTTATATAGGAGTGTTTCCCTGCATATAGATGTGTTAATATATACAATGCAACATACATAAATGGAGCCTTTTATGCGGATGATTCACAGCAATGAATGCGAAGCAAACGGTGAATGGACTCCACATTCATATGGAGGCAGAGGCTATAGTACAAGGTTGCTCATCCGTTGTAATAATTCACACACACACACACACACACACACACACACACACACACACACACACACACACACACACACACACACACACACACACACACACACAATGAAGGCCCTCCCCTTAACACAAGGGTTAAGTATCTTAACGTAACACTACATTTCCAAAGAGACTCGCAATAAATGCAATCAATATAGATACAAACTCAAGAATCCTGCAGATGCATTAGCCTTCAATGGGACAAACCATTTTAAGGGCATTGGCAACAAAAAGAGCCAAAGTAATACACAGTGAGGAGGTTTTTGGTTCTTTTTGCTCAAAGTGCATTGGAAACAGTTGGGTTTTTTCTTTCTGCAACAAAGATGTGAAGACATTCTGATGTCCCGATACCAGAGATGGCAAAAGTACACACATCCTTTACTCAAGTAGAAGTACAGATACTCGTGTTTAAAAGTACTCTGGTAAAAGTACTGACTAAACTTCTTTACTCAAGTCAAAGTAAAGAGGCTTTGAAATGTACTTCAGTAAAAAGTACCCATAACTAGCAGCTGTTTTAAAGAGTACCTGACCTCCCTTTATATTAATAGAACAATAATGTCATTGTTAGCTAATGAATGTTTCCATGCTGAACAACGGCAACATGACAACGTTTTCATTGGTCCCTCTTCTTTAGAGAAGACCAGGAAATGATGGATACACGGATCGTGTTCAAATCAATAGGCACGCAATGACTCTAAATAATAATGATCACGCCACCAAACACACATTCAAACTAAAGGAACCAGCCTTACGGAAAATGTAAGAAAACAAAATGCAGGTATTTGTGTTAAAAATGTAAGAAGTAAAAGTAAAAAGTCGTCAGAAAATTAAGTAGTGGAGTAAAGTACTGATACTAGAAAAATGTACGTAACGAAGTATTTGTACTCCACTACTTCCCACTTCTGCCCGATCCCAATAAGAAAGCGGTTCTACCATTTTGGAGCCATCAAAACAAACAACCGTGTTCTTGTGGCCGAAAGAAACGTTGACATGTTGAATCTCCAACCCTCCAGCTGGTGGACTCTACCTCCTGAGCCACAGGAGATCAGCTCTGTTTCCTTTGTGGTGGCACCCTTTATGAAGCTGATTTAGTGTGAGCCCAGAAGTGTGTCTTGTGCTCGAGCTACATGATTTGAGCCGGGGTGGAGAATAGGATACAAGCAGGGCTCCTTTACAAACAACCCCCCGAAACTCTGGTCACAGCGTTGAGCCTCTGACCTCTCGCTCTCAATGGGCATTGTGTGGGTCCCGTGGATCGGATGGTAAAAACAATCCATATAGGTTTAACAGGCATGAAGCAGGACGGATAAAAGCCGGGGACTCTGGAAGAAAGAGGACCTCGTCCAAGCCAAAGGGCGGGTCAAGGGCACGAGGGTAATCTGAGGGGGGTGAAAGGTCACAGACGTGTAGACAGGAAGTGGGCTGAAGCACCTGAATGAACTTCAAGCAAGCTATGGTCACGTGTGCAGAATTTAGCCTTGATTGTTGTCTTCTTGTTCTGACAGATGGTTCCAATATATTGATTTGGAAAACACAAGAAACGTCAAATTAACACTTGGGTGCGACCTGGTGCAGATTAGTTACAATAAGGACATTTTTCTACGGACCAGGACGCGTGTTAATTTGTTTTACGTGACAAAATATTCTCTGTAAGAAGTCTTAGGAATCTGTTTGCTAATTGGCTGCAGGTATGCTTTGCTGTAAGAAGTTAAACTACTAGTTTGACCGAACTTGGTTGCAGAAACAAGAATCTGAGAACTGACCACACTTCTGAAAATGGCGTAAACCTCAAGTCTTTGGACTCAAGTACCAAGTCCTTAAACCAGTTAAATATTGTACCATTTTCAACCTGGAGGTTTTGCAAAATGCAATTCCGTTTTTGTTATATATTTTTTTCAACTGGAGCTCAGTAACGTTACGTCAATTGTCCATGGTGCTGTTCCACCACTGGATTGGTTCAAACAAAGTGGATTGAGGGAATTAAGTGTTGACTTGCTGGAAATTGAAAGGGTAAACGTTCGTAGACTCAGGAAATTAAATGATTCGTGGAATATGTTTTAATCTTTTGGTTTTGAGGGGAAGTTATCAAGTACTCTTCAAGTCAAAATGAAGGCATTGGTGTTCAAAACAAAGTTGATTTGCAAGTCTTTTTGGATTCTGTCTACTTGAGAAGTAAATTGTGTGACTAGAATCCATGCCATGTCACTCAAGTCCCCCAAATGTTGTTAAAGGTTAATCTGAATAGCAAAGAATAAATAAGCGTTGGATGAGACAAGGGGATTAGTATGCAATGACCTGCTTTATAGCACAAACAATACCATCTCCTTTGTTTTTCAATCGTCAATTCAAAGTGTAATGCATCCCACTTTTGTCCAATTGGGTTTTTTACAACAGAAAAGATGTGACTTAGAAATCTCAACATCACTATGATCATTGATTCAACGTAGTTTATCATTTTTGACCATTTTTGTATGAAAAAATGAATCCATGTACAGCTGAATTCCAGGATTAGCCCCTGTGTGAAATTAATTCCGTTTCACAGGGTCGTGGAACAGATGGCTGTTTCATTCAGGACTCGGGGTAGTTTTGTTGCCTGGCAATCTCCAGCAAAACCAAATCAAAGACCATAAACTGTCACTTAGGGCCGCTGGAATCTGGTTTTCCACGCAATCTGACCACGAGAGCATCGGTCATCATCATCATCATCATAATACACCACTCAGAAATTAATTGGTGGTTAAGATGCAAAGCTGATAAGGAGATGCTTCAATGAAAGAAGCACAAGTGTAAGGCTAACTAATTCAGAAATCCAATATTATGGGAATATCTCAGTGGCATAAAGTGGTTACAATTTAAGACACAGGTGTACTTTAAAGACCCTACAGGACTATCATAGGAGTGTCTTTTTTATTAGGGAGGCTTATTTATGATAGTCTATCTACTATATTCAGGTTATCGTCCCCGAAATTGGTCGGAAATTAAAAGATTTAAACATTTAACAGCTATATTTTATGTCTTAAAGTCAGTTGAACGCTAGTGGACTTATAACAATGGGAATTAAACAATATATTACTTTGGATTTCCATTGCAATTCTTTATATCTTATCATTTAACCATATAAGTGTTGTAATATCTCCTGTTCAAATTAAATCCTTTGCAATATCATATTTCATACATGAACAAATGTGTATGTTTTTGGTTTTAAAGCTTTACTTTTGTACTTCCTCTTGTTGCACTGTCCCTTTTCAGCTATAATTTGGCACATTTCCCCATTGTGAGACTAATAAAGCATTACGTTATCTTATCTTCAAAAAGGGTCATTGTTGCTTGAATATGCAGCACTCGTGTGTTTTATGTTAATGTGTTGCACAATGAGCACTGACTAATTTGTTATGTAGGTCATTTTCTTCAGTAAATTGATATTTGTCCACTCTGATTAGTGTGAGTCGTTATTGTTATTGTACCCAGCATACTTGATACGTGTTTTAAAATGCATTATTAACTCCAGTGTGTTGCTGGAGGCTCGTTTTATAGCGCTTTTCCACTCTCTCTTTCTCTTTTTATTTCTTCTCTATGTCTCCTCTATGTCTCTCTCTCAATGAGTCAAGGCGGGAGTTTACAGGAACAGCAGGCAGGCAAGAGCCTTATCACACCGCGGAGCGACACAGGAATGTATTGTATGCGTTAGAAAGACAGGACAGATGGGGCAAAATAGTGCGCCAAGTTCCCTAAACCGGGCCTTTGGGTGTCAAAACACGTTGTATTAACCTACCCGTGAAAATACAGCCAGAATTAAATATAACTGTTCGGTTTATGTGACGTTACGTGTTAAGTTACGTGTCGTTTTGTGCTGTAAAACAAGACTCACATACACGCACACATACACAAGTGAGCCGCGGAGGAATCCTTAAGGTTGCCAGTGAGTGCTGCGGCGCTGAAAGCACACACAGTAAATTGAGGCTGCGGATGAAGGGAAAACCCGGACTGGATTTTGATGGTAATCTCACGCAAAAACACGTTTTAAAAGTGGAAAAATACAACAAGTAAGTATGATAGTGTTTTACTCTGCCTGATAAATATGTTACACGAAATTGTGGCATTAAAAACCTTTATATTTGATTACTTTTGGGGTGTTTTTGATCCACTGTTTGCTAATGAGCTGCCTGTGTATAGAGGGAGCGGTTGCTGTACTATGACCTCTATCTGGAGACTCAGATATAAGAGCCCAGACACCAGCTACATAGGGACTGGTTGTACTGGTGGTGGTAAACTGGGACATCCTTGTGCTGAAACATCCTCTAAACTCAGTTAGCAGTCCAGAAAATGACCCACAGAAAGAAAAATCTGGATGTTCAGGTCTGAAATACCCATATTCCTCTGCAGGCTTCTGCAGCATGGCAGACATGTTGGGGGAAAGTTAGCATGACGTTAGCCTCCTTGCAGCATAACAACTTTAAGCCTAGTTTCTTATTAAAGTGAATAATTCTAACACCAGATATCTACTTGTTAGCTTATCTTAATCATAGACTACAAAATATGTCTTGTTCAAAATTCATGCAGTGTTTTCCCCCATTGCTTTGAGAATAAAGACAGGATTTATAGTGCACTTCATTCTTGTTAGATTTGCAAAAACAATGGCATGGTGCTTGAAATATGATATGTAGTTCCTAAACTTGCTAATATAATGTTAACTGTATGTATCCTTTGATTATTGTTGTATTGAATGCTAGTCTTTGTTTATGGAGCTGCTGTGACGCAAGAACATTATGACCTAAATCTATATTAAGAAATGATATGTTGACTAACGCTTGATTAGTTGATATAACTGTCCCTGCCAAAAGCATCATGCAAAAGTATCACTTTAAATCTCGCGTTTACTTGAGATATGGTCCTACGTTTCTTCAAAATAAGGCATTTAGCACGAAACAGCATTACAAAATGACTGTTTGACTGAAAGAATCATACCAAGTGTACTGAAAGGAGGCAGCCTGACTTATTGTATAGTTCAAGGCTGCTTTTCCTTAAAAAATCTTTGCCACCCTTATTCCTTTAATGTGTGTGCATTTCATTATTCATGAAATAATGCTCCATGTGCTGCTGCATCAGTCTACTTTCATTTTAAGGATCGTATAGAAAAACTCATGTTTAAGTCATTCATTTTGCAGAGCCTAAACAACTTTGTGCATACAAACAAGCTGCTGTGTTAGGTGTTGTACAAAACCAGAGATAATTTGCCTACAAAGAGCGGGTTGAAGGCCAGCTCTATGTTTCACAGACGTGTTTAGATCCTCAGTATCTCCATGTTGGTCCTTCACAATTTCTCCAGTCGTCCGGCGCAGGAATGCCTCCGCTGACGGCGATTCTTCTCTGGAACAACAGGGAATTATTTGGAAAGGATGGCAAAATCAACACACCGTCTGTCGAGTATGCCCCTGCTATTCTGGGTCCTTTTGGCTCCACTGTGTGTTGTCGGAGGATCAAAGACCCGCCGGAGATGTCAGCCTGAAGGGACGCGATGCACAGTTTAATCAAACATTTGTGGGCCTCTGTGTTCTGTGTCATGTGCCACCGGTTCAAAGAAATGACACATTAAGAAAAACCATGGGGAGAAATCACCCCCTTTGGAGCGAGGAGACTTCAAACCCATGCACATGTGCTCATTCCCGCTTTTCTTTTTTTTGAAGACACACAAATCTCCATTGAGGTGCAATTGAAATGCAACCAAGAACATTTTGGGTGCATTTAAAAGACAGAAAATCCTCTAATCAATTTTTGCATCATAGACGGAGACGTAATTTCTGCTTCCCCCGGGATGCCGCATGTAGCCAAAATAGGTCTTTTAAAAGAAAAATACTATTCTATGGATTGCATTAACATTATTTACCCCTTTCTTCGACAACATCACGTTCCCATTCAACTCAAATATTCTTAATTAGGTTTTGAGGAAAACGTATCTCTCCCAGATGACAGTCGCAGTTTAAAAGACATGTTTAACATTGTAAATGGAAACAAAACAGAACTTACACAAAAAAAGGAACTATGCTAAGGCTTCAAAACTACTTGGTTATGTTTTGGTTTATCTTTGGCATAAAAAAGCGTTAAAACCAAACCCAAAAAATGTATAACGTTAAGGCAACAACAAAACGTATGTCAGTAGTTATGCATGGCGTAAGCATACAAAATGTGAAGGACACAAACGTAAAAAATGAATATGTTTAGGCAACAAAAATACTTGGTTAAGTTTCGGTTTACGGTTAGCGTGAGACACAGTTACAAAAAAAGGCAGAATAAAAACATTTCGGCAACAAAACTACACGGTTAGATATAGGGTGAGGGTTAAAAAATGTAGAATAAACGGCTTAAAATAAGTATGTTTGCTATGTTAAAAGTGGGGTAGGTAAGTTTGAGAAACCGGCTCGAGATACACTTTTTGTTATATTCCATGGAATGCTCTTAACATCCCGATAGCAATGAATATCTGAAGTGCTTTGACAAAAAATCCATAAAAAAATGTCATCTGTGGAAGCTGTGGTACTGTAAAAAGCACGACCAATCATCTGAGCCGGCCCGGCTAAAATAACTGGATGGCCTACCTGCCTGTCAGCCTTCCATCTGTGCACAAACTTATCTCGTGCCCTCATTGGTCATGTGCGCGTTTGTGTGTGTTGGAGGAGGGGCTCTGTAAGGAAGTGGCAGATTTTTTCCGGCTGTGTATTTTCAAATTCTAGCGATCTCGAGCCGGTTTCTCAAACTTACCTACCCTACCTTTAAGTCAAGAAGGTGATTTAAAATAAGTTGAATTTTCGGTTTAAAAAAAATCCACAAACCCCAGTCTCCTGCCTACATAGATCTTGTATAAAAGGATTAAAAAAAAAAAAAAAACAATTTCCCTTGGAACCAAATCGCCCCCATGCACTTTTAGTTGTATTACATTACATTACATGTCATTTGTTAGACGCTTTTATCCAAAGCTTGCTATCCCCTGATTCGAAGTCCAGCACACTATCCACTGAGCCACAGCCTCCCCCATGTATTCAGTTATGTTTCAGTACCACAGGCTACTGGTGTCCCGGCACTTGTAATTGAGTGTCCCACAGTTACACCATGTTACATGACATTTGATAAAGGCTCTGGAGGAAATGTCTCTGCTGTTTTGATTTGGACTCCATCACTGACGGGGTGTTTGCTATTTGGGGGTCTGCCTGGCCTGATAATACCCTTTCTGTCACGTCTGCCTGACACAAAGTGCTGCCACTCGGATGGGGGTTCACCGTCCCCTAAAAGCCCAGCTGTCAGCGGTTACATAATAGCGGAGGCTTGTTGGACTCGCTGGAGGCTTTGTGTGCTTGTCACTGAGTGTGATTGTGGGTAAGATTAAGCTGCGGGTGAGGAGCCTCAGTGAAGGGGTTCCTACCTGCTGTCCTGCTGAGGAGAAACTGAGATCTTTAATGCACAGAGACTGAAGAATGTCCCATTTGATTTCTTCCTTATCAGATTCAGAACACTTTGTTTATCCCAGGAGGAATATTTGTATAATTTTTCTGAAATGAATAAATCTAAAAACTGTTGGACTGTTTGAACATTTTTGAAAATAAAGTATGTTTTAAAAAAAAACATGTTTAAATATTTTTTTAAATAAAAGTAGATTTTTGAAACGTTTTGATACATTTTTTTAAAAGTATAATTATTAAAAAATGTGTTTAGATTTCTCATAATTATATCATTTTTGAAGTGAGGTAAAAGCACGTTTGCAATCACAGCCAAGTCAAGGACATGCATTCCAGTAAACATGATTTAATAATCAACGAGCGTGAAACCATTAAAATCATGAATAAAGGGGTTTTGGGGTTATACAGGGACTGGGGGGGGGGGGGGGGGCTATTTATTGTAGAGAGACCTGATTTCCCCAGGGCTCTCGTTGTTAATTCAGTGTATTATAGCACTGTTTATCCAAAGAGGGGCCGAAGCTGCTCTAAAAGGGGGAACGGAGAGAGGGTCCGGGGATTTCTGAGGGGCTAAATAGCCTCGTTTAGATCACAGTAACACGTGGGTAATGTACATCTAGAAAAAACACAACCAGTTGGATAGGTCAAAAGATAGGAAAATAAAGTTAGGTTTATTTAAACATGGATTGTCTTGAAGTAAATTAGTTGGTATTTAAGTTACCAGCTTAACTTTAAATAAGTGAACGCTAAAAAAAAATATAAAATTCCAACAAAATGTTTTGGTTAGGTCTAATGTCAGCAAAGCACTATTAGGAAACAGTTCTTCCTCCTTTTCTTCCTCTCCCTCTCCTTCCTCCTCCTCCACCTCCTCCTCTTCCTCCACCTCCTCCTCCTCCACCTCTTCCTGTTAATCCACACCAGTTTTTTCCTCTCTCCACTGCTTTGAACTGAGAGCCTTACATTAAATCTGTGTTTCTGCATAACCGGCCTTGTATGTTTTTCTTCTCTCGTAGTCTGCTGGGCCCTCTCTCCTCTCTCTCTCTCTCTCTCTCTCTCTCTCTCCTCTCTCCTCTCCTCTCTTCTCGCTCTCCTCTCTCTCATCTCATCGTCCTCTCTCCTCTCTCTCTCTCCTCTCCTCTCCCCCTCTCTCTCCCCCTTTTTCTCAGCTTCACTATCTCCCTGAATTCTTCCAACACAACAGCAAATAAACAGCATGGCAGAAAAAAAAGCGAGGGTGGGGGTTCACTGTGTACAGCACGACGTTGCCATTTGAAAAAAAAAACTGTGGCTATGGAAACCCCTCAGTCTTCCCCCTTAATGTGTGTTTACGTTGCCAGGCTTGACTGACAGATAAAGGCACACTGGGGGAAGAGCCTCTTTTAAAATGCATTGTTTTCAGCAGCTCCTCCCTCCCTTTTTTTATATTCTCTTAAAATAGGCCTCAGTGGCAGGTTCAAATGAGGCAGAATAAATTACTTTAACTATATTTTGCCCTTTTTCCCCCCCCCACACGGTCTTGATTTGTACAGAAATTGCTCTCCTCGGTGCCTGAAATTAGCTGTTGTCCCTCCATGTGTTTCTACAGCCTTTTTTATTATAACAGCATTGCGTATGTGGCGCCTGCTGCGATCAAATCAGGGATATCCAAATCTTGTTCAGCCAAATCTTTCTGTAAAAATATCGGAGTTATAGGATCATAATGCTGTAGGAGACAGGGTTATATAATATCAATGCAATCTATTAAATAATATAAACAAAAACATGTTTTCTTAGCTACAGGATGCATCACATTCATCCCAGGAGCCACAGAAATTGTGTCTCGATTATTCAGAATGGTATGAGAGGTTTTTATCGCTTTTAAGTGAACAACAAAATGTCTTGTATGCATTTCAATTGCACCTTAATGCAGATTCATGTGTTTTAAAGAGGCCCTATTATAAGCTAAGGGGCGTGTCATGCTAACCAATCAGAGCAGACTGGGCTCTGGTTTCAGACAGAGGGTGAAAAAAGGTGCTGCAGCACAGGCAGTATGAGAAAAATAAAGAGCTTTTTGAACATTAAAGCATGGAGACATGTAGAGACACTACATACTGATATACACCTGAACATACAGCAGAGAGGACTCTTTAAAGTAGAGACACTACATACTGATACCTATCAGCAGGAGAGGACTCTTTAAAGTAGAGACACTACATACTGATATACACCTGAACATCAGCAGGAGAGGACTCTTTAAAGTAGAGACACTACATACTGATATACACCTGAACATCAGCAGGAGAGGACTCTTTAAAGTAGAGACACTACATACTGATATACACCTGAACATCAGCAGGAGAGGACTCTTTAAAGTAGAGACACTACATACTGAGATACACCTGAACATCAGCAGGAGAGGACTCTTTAAAGTAGAGACACTACATACTGATATACACCTGAACATCAGCAGGAGAGGACTCTTTAAAGTAGAGACACTACATACTGATATACACCTGAACATCAGCAGGAGAGGACTCTTTAAAGTAGAGACACTACATACTGATATACACCTGAACATCAGCAGGAGAGGACTCTTTAAAGTAGAGACACTATATACTGATATACACCTGAACATCAGCAGGAGAGGACTCTTTAAAGTAGAGACACTACATACTGATATACACCTGAACATCAGCAGGAGAGGACTCTTTAAAGTAGAGACACTACAAAATGATATACACCTGAACATCAGCAGGAGAGGACTTTTTAAAGTAGAGACACTACATACTGATATACACCTGAACATCAGCAGGAGAGGACTCTTTAAAGTAGAGACACTACATACTGATATACACCTGAACATCAGCAGGAGAGGACTCTTTAAAGTAGAGACACTACATACTGATATACACCTGAACATCAGCAGGAGAGGACTCTTTAAAGTAGAGACACTACATACTGATATACACCTGAACATCAGCAGGAGAGGACTCTTTAAAGTAGAGACTCTACATACTGATATACACCTGAACATCAGCAGGAGAGGACTCTTTAAAGTAGATACACTACATACTGATATACACCTGAACATCAGCAGAATAGGACTCTTTAAAGTAGAGACTCTACATACTGATATACACCTGAACATCAGCAGAATAGGACTCTTTAAAGTAGAGACACTACATACTGATATACACCTGAACATCAGCAGGAGAGGGCCCTTTTAACACAAACAATAATGAGAACTGGCCTAGAGGTTAATAATTGAGAGATCTCACGTCTTTAATTCCGTTTTTCTAGTGAGAAGGTTATTTTTGTGTGAGTCCACATGATTAAAGCTGTCATTCCTTATTGATTTTTTGTTTTCAATCCAAGCAAACAGCTGAGGATTAAGCAAGCGACGATATATATGGCATGGATCCACAATATTTTGCACCTTTCCAGTATGTTTTTTTTTGTAATTGATTTTCTTCCGTCTCAGGCAAACAGCTTTTTCTAATGAATCACTTTTGCTTTTGTAATGCTACTGTAACCTAATGCTAAGTTGTGTTGGGGCCAGTTGTCTGGAGGAGAAGAGCCATACTACGGAGACACATGCCAAACAAAAAGCCCTTGGTTGGCACTATGTTGTGGGCATCATGCCTTCGCCAGCCTTCACTCTGCAGAGCTCCGTGCCAACCTTTTATAAATGCCCTATTTGGCAAAGACGTGCCCAGCAGTGTCTCTTAAGGTTCTGGTTCAAACACCCTCTTCAAATGTGAACCTGATCCAAATCCTTAAACGATCCAAATGATGCGTTCCAAATTGTAAGCTCTCATATCGCATTCAGAGGAAAACCGTGGATTATGTTTTATCAACTCGACTGGCAACAGATGGAGAAAAACTGGAAAGTCATATGCACGGTTTCGTTTTACTTTATTGTCGCACATTATGGAGGATTTCGTTGGTTAATCTCAGCATCCTCATGCGTCTAAACACACAGAGAGAGAAAAGGTAGCAGCTGCTGCAGAACCACGGCACTCAGGGTTTGTTTTCTGTAGCTTTGGAGGTGTGTCACCCAAAGCAAAAGGGGGTAATTACGGCTGAATGTCCTCGCTCTTTCATCAGCATTTCAATGCAAAGATTGGAGATCCCACCCCCAGCCCTGCACCACCCCTATCTTTAACCCCTCGGGCCCATAATCAGCCCCAGAGAATAGTTTTCTATCTCAAAGCCTCCCCACAGAGGCCAGATAAAGTTTTGTTTTCACAGTCGACTGGTGGGTGGTGTTGGACCCCGTCAGCCCACCACCTGCATATGCAAAAGGTCATTCCTGAAGTGTGCCGCCCAACACATGAACAATAGGGACTTCATCATGGCCGTAGGTGCCTTAAAGTCCCCTATTCTACTGTTTTTCATCAATATATTATAGGTCTCAGATGTATACAGAACCTGTCTCTGATTGGCTGAAACACCAAACAGATCATTGCAGCATTACCCATAATCCCCTCTGTTTCAGCCCTGTTTCCAAAGTGCTGATTCTCTGTCTGTTATTTTAGATGAAAACAAGGAGCCCCTCCCCACGCCCCTCTGAGAGATATTTGGTTAAAAATAACTCAATGGTGCTCTAGGAGGAGATTCAGGTGATAAGGGGGGGGGGGGGGGGGGGGTTACCTTGGTTGCTGATTGGCTAATGGTTACACAAGCCAAAACATCGTTATGACATCATTATGACATCATAAAGTGGCCAAAATCTGATCAGCTCATTTTCAGACAGGTTTTTATAGAAATGGATCAGGACAAGAAGAGAGAGAATCTTTTTTCCTGAAACTTTCAGAGTCTCTTTCCACAGAGGGGACACATGTTGATGAAGAAGAGACATGAAGAAGAGGGGACACATGTTGATGTAGAAGAGACATGAAGAAGAGGGGACACATGTTGATGTAGAAGAGACATGAAGAAGAGGGGACACATGTTGATGTAGAAGAGACATGAAGAAGAGGGGACACATGTTGATGTAGAAGAGATATGAAGAAGAGGGGACACATGTTGATGTAGAAGAGACATGAAGAAGAGGGGACACATGTTGATGTAGAAGAGATATGAAGAAGAGGGGACACATGTTGATGTATAGAGACATGAAGAAGTGGATTTTGCAGAATAGGTGACCTTTAACTTTGAGGTCTTGTCTGACAACCTTGCTGTAAACTAGGGTTGCATGTTCTTAGATTGAAGTAATATAAGTTGCAATATGAAAAAGGATTTTTTTTTACAAATCTGGTCAACCATTATCCTTTTATTCTCTGGTTTTAGCAGATTTTTTTAACACTTTTTTTAACACTTTATTTATTGGTTTTTCCCACACATAAAATTAGGTAAAAGGCTATAAACAAACATGACGGTCACATGACTTCACGTCACCACGACTAAAATAGCAAACTAGTGTCCGGCGTGATGACGTCTAATAGCCTCATTTAGCCTCTTGTTGGCAAAAACAACATTTTTAGGACAATGGGTTAGGGTTAGGAAATGCACATGTTGAATATATTTAATGACATCTTTTATTTAATAGGACAAAACCTAGACCTTCTTTCAGGAGTCTTACAAAAACCCATTGAATTTGCGACGAGGGCACCAGATTGCTAAAATGCTAAATGTTTGTTTTAAGCCTCATTCCAGCAGCACTATATGTCAACATTGAAACAGTACATATTGATATATATGTTGTGCAACTGTATACCTTGTGTTTTGATGTTGACGCTTTTTTATCCTCCTCCAAACACCACTCTCTTGCTGTTTCAGAACCGACTCCAACACCTACATCATATGAAACTGCCATGCTAATGTTTTCCAATTTCTCTTCATCGTCGCCCTTTTGTAAGTTAAGGCACTCATGCTTGAAACAGCACCAACATCAGAGGGAGGCACAACGAAAAAAGGTGCATCTGTAAACAATAGGCTTAAAGAGTGGGACAAGAAAATGATCCCACTGGTAACAGCTGAAATACATCCAATTTCAATATATGGGAAGATTGGTCTCTTGAGCATTTCGGGGGGCCCAGGGAGTGAATTACATCAGCCGTTTTTCAATATAATGCCTTGTATCAACACACTGATATTACACACAGAAAATTGTTTTCTCCATATAATGCTCCTTTGGTTTATACATGGACTATATTTTCCTTTGCCGCATAAGTACAGCACTGCTTGCAATTCTTTATTTATTTTCACATCCATTTATTCGCGTCCAATTCATCTTCTCAGGCTGCCACGGTTCATATTGATATATGCTCAGGGCTATTCTCTAACAGGTAACTTAATCACTCCGTCTTCAACGTGTCAATTTGGTCCATCTCTCTGCCAGCGAACTGCTGTTCATCATGTCTGCGTTACAGTTAGCTATTTCACTTCTCAACAAACCCAGGTCCCCAGACTGCCACCATTGATTGCAAACCTATGGCTTCTGAATCACTAATTCACACACACACACATATTTGGTTCAATTATAGTTTGAAATATTCATAGGCCTAGTCTATCTTTCTATCTTGACTTCATGAGCAGAATCTGAAAGGTCTGGTGTTAAATCCACAGCAGTATAAACACCAAAATACAGCTTTGTTTTTAATTTCTGACTTTTTATTTTGAAAATAAAAGTATTATCCAATGTGTAATGATAAGCAGACAAATGTGTTTCATTTTCAAAAACATTTAGAAACTGAAAAATTCCTGTCATTTGCATTGTTTGTGAGCACAAAAATGTTTACGTAAGGGTAAAGTGTAGACGATTATATAGGACGTGAAAAAACCCTGCTTTTTATTGACGTTTTCCAATACCTTTTAAGACTTTATTCACTACAATAAAATGCTATTGTCATATTTATCTTAATTTCACACATTTTTATTTTACAATGTCCATTTTCCAATGCTACTATTTCAAAATGCAGTTGTTTTAATGTGTTTTATTATCTACAGAAAACAGAAATGTCCTCTGTATTCATATGAACTCATATTACAACACAGTCTCACGGCATTTCGTGTTATAGTCACAAAATTAATGTAATCTATTGATTCGTGTTCACCAACACGATTTCCCCATTTTTTTCGTGTCACACAGAACGATTTTAAAAGCAATGTAAATAATAACAACTTAGAAGGAAAAAGAGATTAAAAAAATACAGATTTCAGTATTCTGACACAGAAGGATTTTAGAAGCAATGTATTTCTATTGGTAGTATGTTTCGTGCCTGCACCAAATAATAACAAATTAGTATTCTGAGGCTCTGAGCCCCATTTCTTTTCCTCGCAGACGGCAAAAAAACTCCGACATTATACAATTTAAAATAAAAGGGTTAGGGTTAGGCTTAGGGTAAGATATTGAGTAAGAAAATGTTTTCATGAACCACACAGCATCCGGTCTTCCAAGACCCGACCGGACAAAGAGACGTGGTGCCGGCACGAGACATACTACCAATAGAAATACATTGCTTTTAAAATCGTTCTGTGACACGAAAAAAATGCAAAAATCGTGTTGGTGAACACGAATCAATAGATTAATTTAATTTTGTGACTATAACACGAAATGTTGTGAGACTGGGTTGCATATTAACATTGATTTAATAATTTATTGATAATTTAGCTAATTTAGAATATATTAAAGTAGCCTTATGTCTTTGCAAAGCTCTGAGTAAAGGCACCAGCATTTTGCAGCAAAATCAATGCAATAACAATTGTCTGCGAATGGCGACCAAACTAGCGAGCTGACAGTTAGCAAGCTAGCTAGCTCAGAGAGCTTTTCCCTATCCTCATTTTCTAGTGACCAACAAGTGCTAGCATGTTCAGAGCTAGCTAGTGTATTAAGACTTTAGCTAGCTCTGAACATGCTAGCATTGGTCAGTCACCAAACATTGTGTAGTAGAGAAACCTCTTTGAGCTAGCTAGCTTGCTAACTGTCAGCTAACTTAATTGGACGCCATTTGCAGAAAATTGTCATTATTACATTTTTTTTGCGAGTGCGTAAGCTTTGAACTTGCAGACACCTTTAGCCTTTAGCCTACCAGCTAGCAAGACCTGTTTTGATGGATGTACGGAAGACTTTCCATCATTTCTGGTGTGACTGGCCTAAAAACTGAATACATTCAGTCAAAATATGGTTAGTGAGGAATCAGCTCTGCCAACACTGACACAATCATCTGCTCCTTAAAACCCACTGACTGTGTTTTAACATGCTCTTTTGTTTTGTTTAATTTGTTCTGTCTTTTAAATTGTTTTATTTAAGTATTCCAGTAATGTGTGTTGCATGTTTTAAATGTATTGTATTTACTTGTTTAAAATGAAATGTGTTTTAGGTTGACTTTTAAAATCTGTCCACGGACTACAGATGAAAAATAGCCTCTTGGCTAACTCTGGCACATTTACAGAAATGTTAATTAATGTGCACTGTCCCTGTTAAATAAATGAATCAATAAAAATAAATATTTCTAAAGTAATGAAACAATATATTTAAAGATGAAGTAAAGTATTTCCCTCCTCTTTATTTTGTCCTTTTATTGCAGCTGTAGCGCTGACCAGATGCTCTGTGTGATTTTCAGGGATGGGACGGTTTGCCTGTCGAGGAGGAGCTCACACACTAGGCTCTGTGACCCACAATGCATCAGTTCCCAGTACTCACACTGATGAACTCCCTTACTGCAGGAATGATTCCCAGCACAGTTTCTTTCCTCTCTGCTGTAAAGCCAGCACGCTCTTTTCTGTCCTTGCAGGGTGGACACCATCATGAATGACTGCTCTTAACCTTGCCTTGCTTTGTTTGAGATCAGGGGGTCTTTCCCTACTCTTCAGCACCGGTGTCTGTGTGACTTCATGAATTCAGAGATCTTTAAAGAAGAATCCCCCTAGCAAAATATGACCTCACACACAAAAAAAGGTAGATAAAAGTGCTCCTGTGTAACTTGTCATATCTCTGCTTTGATTTGAAAGCCTGTCGCGAGGCGTTGAGGTCCTCCAGACTATTTTCACCTAAGGAGCAGAGAGGATTTCTCTGTAGGGGAGGGAATAAAACAAGGTGAGAGGAGAAACTGATTGAATGTCTGCTAAGCAGTTCAGGGTGAGCTGTGGCTCTTAAAAAAAAAGAAAAGAGTTTGATCCCATTTGATCAGATCAGGTAAGAACAAAGGCTGAAAGATTAATCTGAAATATGACCTTATAAGGCTGCGGAATAATTCCACAAGTGCTTTTTAATATCCTTTCATCTATCCAAGCTGTATGTTTGGATAACATGTGAAGAGTGTTTTTTCTTCTTTAAAGCCACTATAAAACTGACATTTATTAAGGAACCCCCGGAGGAAACCATGTGTTTTTTAGATTTAATAGCACATTCCTTATCCCTGCACTGTTTACAAAGTGGTGGGTGGGTGTGTGTTTGTCAGGTGTAAATGTAAGCGGCAGGTTCCACACACACACACACACACACACACACACACACACACACACACACACACACACACACACACACACACACACACACACACACACACACACACACACACACACACACACACACACACACACACACACACACACACACACACACACACACACACACACACACACGGCGTCTGGGAAAAAGCCGGATGCACTTCGCAAAGTGGCACTTCCTTCCTCTACACACTCCACACTATGCGTTGAACTGCAGCCTGGCAACCATCTGGACAGGACCCAATTGTTGTGTGTGTGTGTGTGTGTGTGTGTGTGTGTGTGTGTGTGTGTGTGTGTGTGTGTGTGTGTGTGTGTGTGTGTGTGTGTGTGTACAACTTCACTGTGGGATTGCCAATGATGTTTGGAGCAAGTATGCAGACTCTTTACGGTCATAAATTCTCCCTCTGTGCGTTATTGTCAGGTATGAGCTGTGCTTGACTGTTGCCCACGTGGGTGTGTGTATAACCGTGTGTGTGTGTGTGTGTGTGTGTGTGTGTGTGTGTGTGTGTCAGAACTCCACTCTTGTTAGGAAATTCCACGCCACATTATTGGGTTGTCTTGGTGATTGTATGGCTTCATTCCCAGACTGGATCCCGAGGGATTATAAAAAGAAAGTCCTGAGTGATCAGCCATCAGTTAACGCGCTCACCAACAGTGACACTTCTACTGTTCAAAGCTGGGAATTAATTGAAGAAAGTTGCTACATTAAAAATGCATATTTAAGAATATCAAGGGCTTACATGAATTAACAGAAGTAGAATATTTTGGCTTGGTTAACATCGTGAAATATTTATGGCCCTCGCCCAGGGGTGTCAAACTCAAATACACAGTGGGCCAAAATAGTCGAGGGTCGGACTGGTTCAATGTTTATTGCAAAACGTATTGAAATGAACTTATTGCACATATTAAACCTGGAACTAACAAAGCTTAAATGATTGCCTATAAAAACAATATTAAACATTAAATAATCAGTTGCATTCATTTTTTATGGCTCTATCTGCAGCTTTTCCTCATTTCATTTCTTATGATTAGATTTCAACAGCTTCAAAAAAACTATTTCCCTCAAAGAACAAACCAAACATGCCCTGTTGTCGTGAGAGAAAAAGTGCAGAAGGAAACATCCACGTAAACTCAGTGTGCTGCTCTGTGATGCTAGTTCAAGCCAGATACTTGGCATCTCATCTTGGGTGCAAGTTCATCAATGTTTGGGGTCAGGCTCTGAGCTGAGGAGACCCTCAGGATGGAGTGAAGGTGTGTGTGCAATATACCGGCGGGCCAGATCTAATAGTAATTAGAAATTATCCTGCGGGCCGAAATTAAATCCACCAAGGGCCTGATTTGGCCCCCGGGCCTTGAGTTTGACACATGTGACCTAGCCTGTCCACTGAAATTGGCGTTCATGTCTAGTATCGACAACTTAGAAAATGTAGTCTTTAAATGCAGTCTTACAACATAGCTTTAAATGAAAATTTGAAAATCAGAAAGAGGTTTACACATCCAAGGAAAATACTTTGGTGTATAATGGTGCATGCATAGAAACAATAAGGTAAATAAAGTTGTAAATAGGAACAAAATTATAAAAAGTAAGCACTATTTTACTTAGCTAGATGGCTGCCTGGGTCCGTTGTGATTGGTCAACTGCTTAGAGATGTCCCACCCTTTAGCCAATCACGTACAATCTGTTTTAGCGCTGCCAATAGAAGCGCCAGTGTTCCATAGTGATGTCACTATGTTCACAAAGTAAACAAAGGAGTCAGATTGAGGCGTTTCAGGCGGGGGGGATAAATATATATTTAAAGAAATCGCTAAAACTGCACATCTCCTCTACTTTTAAATGTAGTGTTACTGCAAATATATTTACATTTTAGAGTACTTACTGTCCTTTTTGTTTTTTTTATTTATTGTTAACATTTCTTTTACATTTTTTAAATTGTATAGTATTTTTCTAATAATTTTTCTAATTATTTCCATATTTGCTCCTTTTTGTACAACTTAACCCCTAAATTCTGTATTTATGCAACATCATACACCGATGCAAATTACTTGTTTGTACTTGGCAGATCACCCAATTGTGATTCTCTCATTGTGTTTTCCTCTAATCAACCCATAAAATCAATTTAATAACGATTACAGGAGAAATGGTCCACTGGATGAAGTTCCCAGCCGGGGCATCGGGCCCAAGGTGATGCATCATGGTCATCCTCGCAGGGAGGCACAAAGTAAACACTCTTAAATCATCATCCTGGGACAGATGGGGGGGGGGGGGGGGGTCACATGATCTCTCTCTCTCTCTCTCATCCTCCCTCTCTCTCTCATCCTCTCTCTCTCTCTCATCCTCCCTCTCTCTCTCCCTCTGCCTTCCCCTCAACACACACTGTCAACTGTCACCGCAAAGAACCAAATGCAGAGATGGCATTACTCAAGTCAAAGTAAAGAGGGCTTTGAAATGTACTTCAGTAAAAAGTACCCATAACTAGCAGCTGTTTTAAAGAGTACCTGACCTCCCTTTATATTAATAGAACAATAATGTCATTGTTAGCTAATGAATGTTTCCATGCTGAACAACGGCAACATGACAACGTTTTCATTGGTCCCTCTTCTTTAGAGAAGACCAGGAAATGATGGATACACGGATCGTGTTCAAATCAATAGGCACGCAATGACTCTAAATAATAATGATCACGCCACCAAACACACATTCAAACTAAAGGAACCACCTCTGGCCAAATGTGAGAGTCCACAGAAAGCATTTGGTGCAACAATTGATTAAATAAACTAAGAAGGATTCTCCTTCAGACATAAATACTAACATGGTGCACAACACTGCGAAGCCATGTGGGAATCTTTTATAGGATAATGACAGAATTAGAGCAAGGAGGTTTTCATGGAAACACTTTTTCATTGTGTGGCGGGGGGGGGGGGGGTTACAGTAAAATTACAGTGACGACGTTTCAGCAAACAATTGTAATATTGACCATAAACTGCTCTATGTGTGGCATGATCTCATAGACATGTGTATAAATTGCACACAACTTTTTAAAGGATATTTCACGTGTCATACCTACCCGTTTTAAGCTCCAAGCAAATTAGCAGTTTTATGCACGTGGTTTACATTTTGCATTTCATTGGCAAAAAAATCTTCTCACTACTGTTGAGGAAAAGGTTTTAGTTTGGCCTAAAATTGCAGGTTTTTATGCGTAAATTAAGTGACGTATTGAAGTTAAAACTGTAACATGAGAATGCGTTGTCGCACTTTTGAACTCGTGGCTAATTTTGTGAATTCAAAGTACTTAGAAATGATTAGAAAAATATCATGTTTTTTGTTAAAATAAAGTATGTTTGTTACATACTGTATATAAATGGACCTTTTTAAGTAAAACAGTTAACGTGAACCGTCAATTTCAAGCAAGCAGTCACCGTTTCTGGTTAATGTTTCATATTCTAAAGCAAATACATGGAAATATCGTGGTCTGTTTGTTAATTTAAAAGAGTCAATCAAATACGATCAAACGTTTGCAATTTCAGACCCTTGGTTAACGTAGTTAATTCCAAACTTGGTTATGTTGCAGAAAAGGTTGTGGTACGGGTTAAAATAATATACGTTTGTTTAAAAAAGATCATGACTTGGGTTGAAAAGTTAAGTAGTCGTTAAGTAGTCAACGTAAACAGTCACATACAATCGCACACTTGCAGTTTTAAACTTGGCGTTAACATTGTGAATTCAAACTGAATTACTTGGCATAATGAGGAAAAAATCATGGTTTGAGTTATACATAATGAACGTTTGCGAAGTACATTTAATATCAGACTAAAGTTAGGTAGTCAATAGGCGCTTTCACACCAAGTACTTTGCCGTACTTAGTTCATGAGAACTTAGTTCATCAGAACTCTTTAGTTCTGATGAACTAAAGAGCAGATCGCGTTCACACCGGAATAAGTCCCTGAGGGAGGATTACCCCTAGATTTCACCGGGTCCGTCTGCGCCGCGTTACGGCCGCGTTACGGCTGCGCCGCGGCATTCGCAAAGATCGCGGCCACTCTAGTCAATGGGTGCTATTCCACCAGACGCACCGCGTTGCGGCTCAGAAGCGTCCCAGAAGCGTCCCAGAAGCGTCTCTGCGCTGGGCTCCGCTCAAAATAGAATTCAAGTCTATTTTTCGACGCAAGGCGTTGCATAGCGCCGGGCAGGAAGTGGACTGGTCAGAGCATCCGGCCCATCCCCAAAATAAACTAATTTTGCAGACCCTATCCCTCTGTAGTCTTTCAAGTAGGAGGATAAATGCCAGCGTTCACCTCCGGTTTACAGACACTATGTAAATTATATATATAGAATAATTAGGATGATGAATGCATTTTTTTACCACTAAAATACAGCAACACATCTTTGATTCATGTCGTTTATAACTGGAATATTACAATTATTATTAACTTTGTCTGTACAAAGTAGCCTGTCCAGGAAATATGCCCAAATCAACAAAAACTGTGAGCCGGCAGGCAAGACGCTCCGCTTCTGAAATGCTTCTGAAACGCTTCTGAAACGCGCCCGGTAGGGTATAACGCCGGAGGAGGCTGGACCAAAACCGCGGCGCAGCCGTGACGCGACGCAGACGGACTCTAGGGGTAAGGCAAATTAAGCCGCTGACGTCACTTCTTCTTCTTCTGCTTCGGGTTTACTGGCAAACAATTTCACGGCGTATACTGCCACCCGAAGTCCCCGGCCGGAAGTCCCCGGAGTTGGGGACTGGCTTCAGTAGAAGCTGCTGGGAGTCTTCCCAGCAGCTTCGAGTAAATCGCCAGAACGCCGACACCTCCTCATCACTCCACCGCTCCCACGTTTTATTTTGTGTTGCCATAAGTTAGTCTCTCTGCGTTGGTGCGCTGGGCTAATGCTAATGCTAATAATGCTAATGCGAGCAAATAAAATGGCGGCTTCACAAAACTTTTTGGGAGTTTTACGGGGCGTGGTTTGCAATCCGCCCAGCCAATCAGAAATGGGAACCTTTCTCTCCCATGAAAGTACCTGCTCTCTAGCAGGGACTGAAAAGGGGGTGGAAAGGTTCTCATGAACTAAGTTCTAGTTCCGGATTTTTTTGGTGTGAACGCAAATTTTCGGAACTATATCGGAACTAAAGTGGGAAAAGTACTCCGGTGTGAAAGCGCCTCTTGTAAACCTTCACATACCTACGCAGTTTTAAACACTTTTTATGTCATATGTTCAAACTAAAATATTGGTATTGTAAAGGAAAAGATAATGGTTTGAGTTCATGAAATGAGTTTAGAAATTGGCGTGTTATTCATATATTATTTGTCGACATTCTTGCGGTTGCCTGTTTTCTGCTTCAGTATTTCAAAGTAAAAGCCTCTGCTTTCCAAGTCGTATCAATTACACGAATCACAGTCTCATTTTTTATTCTGTGTTAAGGACGTCCTCATGCTTGCTTGTTGAGCTTGTCTGGACGTGCAGCAACACCATATCCCTGTAAAACAAGAATCACATAAATAAATGCATGACACCCTTTAGCTGCACAGGAGGTCCTCAGCATCATGTTGTTGCTTTCCCACAGAGATGGAACATAGCACATGATCTCTGTGTGCTTTAAAGTCACTTTGCAGCTGCACAGGCACAGGCACAACAACAGATAATACAGCTTGATTTGTAAAGCACTTTAAAACCTCCAGACCAAAGTGCTGTACAGAGCAATACATTCATTAATACAATACAAAATTCACACAGCTCACAAACCAGTAAATATGTAAAACTAAATAATGAAAAATAAAAGCAACAATCTTCAAAGTGAAGAACGCTAAGGAGAAGAGGTGGGGGAACAACAACAACAGATACATATTTTTCAAGGTGAGTGCTTAGAAAAAACATATTTTGCAGCCGTATCTAAAATAAGAACAGGGAAAAACAAAAAAGATGGTGGTGCTTATTTTAAAAAGAGAGAAATATGAAACAGAGAAGAAGAGAGGCTGCACCCCTTGATAATAAACAGCAAGTTATGCTAAAAAGAAAAAGAAGCTCCCTACCCCCTCCTCCCTTACTGCCTCTGCTCTCTCTCTCACACACACACACACACACACACACACACACACACACACACACACACACACACACACACACACACACACACACACACACACACACACACCTCCCTTAGCCTATATAAGCAGACAGCAGCTCTGAGTTGACCCCCTCCACCCTGCACACTCTCCTTTATTAAACACACACACACAAACACACACACTGTCTTTGCAGTTTTAAAATATATGTGGATATTTTTGGTGCTAAAAACTCAGTGTGGAAGAAGGATCTCTCTTTTTTTGAGCTATGTGTGCAGAAAGCCCCGCATTGTAGAGAGAAAGGGCTGAGCAGAGAGAGCTTCCCATCCCCCACATTCACATAGCAAAGTTCTGCTGCTTTTGCAAGCGGGGGTGGTGCGTTCAAGTGCTCCGACAGAAACTCGTGAATGCACAGTGTCGCAGCATTTCTCATGTTTTCTTCTGCTCGGAAATACACTCTAGTTAGGGATTAGTTTTCTCAGCTTCATGCTTTGTGTATCTCAGATTTACTTCATGTTGCTTAAAGAATAATATGTGTTTTCCTACAAAATAAAGACATGATACAAGAGTGCACACTATCTTTTCATCAAGTATACATAATACATACACACACATCCTCCTATTTATCAAGAACTGGCTGCATATCCTGTCAACTGTGGTCATGGCATTGTTTTCCTGAACTCAACGATAATCCATATGTATTCCACATTCTTTAAAATCGTATTTATTTAATTTGTATTCACTTTTTAGGTACTAAATCTGTATTCTTTTGGTAACAAGGTTATTATACATCACTATATCTGATGTCTTGTATATATTGTATAATATGGGACTTTTTTTGTGCCAATTTCCACAATAATCTACGTGTTTTTATTGTAACCTACATTTTTTATAATGTAATTTAACCCATAGATGTTTGATATTGAGTAAAAAGTGAGTATATAGTGGAAGCATTAGGTTATCCTACATCACTTTGTCTAATGTTTTATATTTGATGTGAGGCCACATCACTGTTTTACTGAATTATGATAATCCGTTCTATTGTAATATGCATTCTTTATTGTCTTATTTATACACTTTAAGCCACTATGTCTCATGTATATATGATTTGTTGCTTATATTAAACAGCTTTTACACATTGCAACATCTCTAAAACATTAAATCAGCAACTAATGCACGATTTGGGAGATCATTTCCGACTTTTATTGCACATTTAGTTCTTTACTTTTACATTGCATGAGTCATTCGTGGCTGACTCAGGGCGTGATGGTGAAAAATCCGACAGACAATTAAGGCAGCATGAAGGCTGCTGCTGCTAGGAGAGCGCGAGGCAGAGAGCACGAAGAAAGGGGGTGGGGAGAGGGAGACAGATAGGGGGGGGGGGGGGAACAGGGTGTCTTTTCCTATTAATTGAAGATTATGCTTTTGCTCCAAATCTCTTCTCGTGTTTTGACGTGAGATTTGATGAAAGATTTTACAGAACGATATGTTGAATTCAAGAGGTCTTTTCACTGTCACTTTTTGGCACCACTGTTTCTCTTTTTCACTTCCTGCTCTGGCTCAGTCCATCCCCCATCCTTCTTCCTTTTCTCCCCCCTCTCTTTCTGCACAGACAGGTTGTGATTTCATGCTTTCCTCCACTTTCTTCCATATGTGGACACATGGAAGCAGTCACTTCCACCCATTAGCCCCACTCCAACAGAAGATGACATTTCAGCCTATTTTATTTTTCCTCCACTCCTTTAACGAGCTAATAAGATAAAAGTGCACAAATGAAATGTAACACACAGCTCATGCATGAAGTAATTGTAGTAATCAGGATGGTTGAGTAGTTATGGCTGACTTCAAGGCAGAGTAAAGGAATAAAAGGGAACATTTTAGTAGTTTAATGCCATTAAACTGTGTCTGTAGCATGCATGTGGCTGTTTAAAAGATATTTAAAATAAAGTTCAATGTGTCACTGAAAATATGTTTATTATGGAACATGATATGCTTATATATTAGCAGATTACATGTATGAATTAAAGCATAGGAACGCTGTCCTTTACACATTTCAGTTAAGTAAGGATGTTTTGTACTTGTATCTAATTTATTTTGTACATTTATGTTCATTGTGCACATTTTGGATGTTATAATAGTTCATATTTCTACGTTTCCTTCTTAGGGCTTTTGATACGTCAACATTTTAGTGCACACGCTCGGTTATAAGCTCAATAAACTTACATTAATGTCCCATGCACTCATTATTCTATTTGTACATGAATGTAGTCTTTCTGCATTTACTTGCACATTTTGAGACTTGCAGTACTTTATTTAGATTTCGTCGTGCACTGTTTTTATATGTTTATACGTCTTAGGTATATTGTTGGTTGCATTTCCGAAACTACACTGTAGCTATTGTGCATATGACAAATAAAGCCTTCAAATGTTTGTTGTATGCTTGCATTAAATGTTTTGTCTTAAAGTACTTAGAAAATCGCAATATAGATTAAATATATTATAATTATTTTTTATAACCATGCTGTTTTTTTGTTTTACTATATACACATTACATTTTTTTAAGTATTATTATTATGAATACTATGCTATATAAAACATACATTTTCTTTGTTATCATTATTATGCTATGTCAATTAATTAATATTTGTTTATTATTATTATATATATGTTTTTCTACTATTATTATTTCAATTAAACGTATTATTACTATAATAATGCTGTATATATTAAATGTATTATTATTATTTAATTGTTTAATGTTGTAATCATCATCATGCTCTCTTATGGTGTAAACAGTGTTGTTGTTGGCTCCGGATCCAGTTTCCTCTCAGTACTCCACTCCGGGTTTTCGTTCCCTCGCGCCCTCTTGGTAAGATGGCTGTGTGTCTCGCGGAGCCTCGTGCTGGTTTGGTTGATTTCTAGCTCGCGCTCTCGTTCTGTAACAGAAGCCCCCCCCACACACACACTCGTACACACACACACACTCACTAGTGTCGGTGAAATACATTTTGTGCCGGGCTCCTCTGTATTTATTATATTTTTTGAAAACTTTTTCCCCTCTCCGTTTTTGCTTGAAACGGAGTCGCGGTGGATTAACCGGATACCGGGGCGGAGGGGCTAAATCTCGGGGGGGGGGAATGAACCGGGACGTCGGGTACGTTGGTATAAATATAACCGTATTTATATTCAATGGTGTTTTTAGGGAGTTTGACTGTGAGTGAGTCTCGGTGCTGAGAGAGAGGCAGTGAACGAGAGGAGAGAGGGAGAGACATAATGGCCGCTCAGGTCGCCAGCGTCGCCTCTCTCAACACAAGCCCGCCATCCGAACTCAAGAAGCCGGATCGGGACTCGCAGGAGGACTCGGTGGTGGTACCGGGGGAGAAACTGCAGGAAAATAAGGAACCGGGAACCGACGGCGGATCTCCGGGTCAGAAGGAGGACGGGAGCGATGGAGGAGGAGGAGGGGATCCCGATATGAAGAACGGGAATGTTCCCAGGGTAAATAATAATAATAATAATAATGATTCAAGCGAGGGGAACAACCATCCCGGAATGGGACACCACCATCCGGGCCCCTTTCCTCCACCTCCTTACGGTTACAACCAGCACTACAGCCGGGCCCCTTTTCATCAACATGGCGGACAACAAAGCCCTGGCATGGCAGCTGCATCGGGGCCGGGCATGATGGACCCTTACCCGGCTAACTCACACGAATACCCCAACCCCAACCATTACAACAACTATAGCCCTTTCCAAAACAGGACTTCTTCTTCCTCTTCTTCTTCCTACCAGGGCTACGGAGCCATGACTTCCCCGCGAAATAACAGCCAGGCTCCAACGGCCGGGGGGCAGCCAGGCAAGCAGCAGCCAGCAGGAGGAACCACTGCTGCTTCGTACAATAATCAGAGGTATAACATGGGAACCCAACAACCTACATCCACGCCAACTTTAAATCAGCTTTTGACATCCCCCAGTTCAGCAAGGAGCTACCCGAATTACCCCCAAGGAGACTATAACAATCAGGAAGGGGCCAGCAAGGGACCAGCAGATATGGGCAGTCAGTATGGAGGTGGTGGTGGTGGAGGAGGAGGAGGAGGTGGTGGTGGTGGTGGTGGTGGTGGGGTCCATCCGGGTTGGCAACAAAGGAGCCACCATCAAGCTCCCATGAGCCCGGGAAACACTGGACAACCTCCCAGCAGAAACCAGGTAAACTCACTCACTGCACAGGCACACTTTCACTGAGTTAACCCGCACAAAAAGCACTGTTAAGAGTTGCATATTGCATTGGACTCAGCCATTGTCTATGTAGCAAGAGCTCTTAAAATGGCTGCCTCTCTCTTTTCTCCACAACACCAGCCCCCTGTAACTGTGTTTTACACCGAGAAAGAAGCCACATAGTGTGTTGGAAACAACTTCCAGAGTTGTAGGGGGATTAGTAGTGTGTCCCTGCTGGGTACAGGGCAAAGAGTTTGACTAAGTAGAGCCAGAGTTTGTCAGGAGAAAGTGTGTGTGTGTGTGTGTGCAGAGAGGGAGATAAGGCGCAGTGCTTCTTCTCCTCGCTTCATTGTAGGGGTTTAAGTTATTTCTGTTAGAATCTAACCTAGTTTCGCATGTTGTGCTCGCTAGCAGTGCTATTAAAAGTGTGTCAATGGCTGTCAAGGGTAATAAACAAGATGCAAATGACAGTTAAGTAACATTTGCATAATCATTACGGGGAAAAAAGACCACTGTCGGTTTTAAAACGGCAAGGTGGGGTTTGTGTCTCTCAGTCTTGTGCATGGCCAAAAATGCATGCTGCGGAGTGTTTACTCGGATCAAAGTGTGATTGTGGCCACGATTGATTCATCCTGACGGAAACGGAGGGGTTTTCATTCATTTGTGGCTCGGTTTTCGCCTTTTCCCCCCTGCTCTTCTTTGCCTCTGTGCTCCATGTGCCGCCTTGTAAACACGGAGCTTTAAGAGTTGGCAAAGTGCAGATTGCCTTTGCTCTGGGATTTGAATTATGGAGGTAAAATCCTGCTGTCAGAGCCAGGAGACAGTTGGTCTTAGGTTGACATGCGAGCAGAGATCTGATTGGCTCCCCCTTTCCCTCGGCTCTCGGCCATTTATAATTGCATCTACTGGAAAAGGCTGCAGAAAAACAGCCCCCCTTTGCACGGATATATTCCTGCACCGTGGCAAGGCATCCTTATTCTTTTCGTATTCATTTTAAAAACATTAATGCATTCATTTGCATAAAAATATGTATTTGTATGTACATCAAAATGCACCTTAATGTTCTCCCATTGCAACAGAAACAGCACTATTATTCCAGAATATTATTTACTCATTGGTTGCATCTATTTAAAGCATTTTTTAAGAACACAGTTCCTCCCACTGCAGTAATTTGCATGATGACTGTACTCCAGAGATCCACTGAGTGACTGCACCTCATGCACAGGTCACTTTTATCATTTTTAGTTGACCTCACACATGCACTTGAAGTGTTTTATCTTTACATTTGTTCAGTTTGGTACTCTGTGCACAGCTCCTTTTTTATTTGGCTGACTCTGGTTCAGCACATAGAGTAGGTGTGGTCATGAAGCACTGTTGTACAAGTGCATTTCCCACTGTTTCCAGATCAGTTTGAAGTCAATTTATCTCCCGGGCCATGTGAGAGGGTTGGACTGGCTGCAGTTTTGTTTACAAGCAGCCAAGGTGTCATCAGTGTGTCACGGCTTTTTTTTTCGTGCTTCTTCCAGCAGGATACAATAGCTTAATTTGCCTCCACATGCAGAGAGAGAGAGAGGGAGAGCGAGAGCGAGAGCGAGAGAGAGAGAGAGAGAATCAACAGTGCTCTCTCTCCCTCCTCTCTCTTCAGTGATAACAGCCACATGTGCAGTGTTTTCACTCTGCAATTATGTGTCAAAGGCAGCATCAGTGGAGTGTGTACAGTACTATGAAGGACTATTTCTGTCATCTAGATAAACACGTGAAGGTTGGCGCCAGTCTGTTGCTTTTGTTACGAATAAGGCATGTGATTCCTTTTAGGAAATAAATCTGTTTGTTTTTCACTCAAAGAGGAGATTGTATTCACTTCTTTTAAAGACAATATTTTGTTTGCGATTCATATATATTCAATTAATTCTGTCGTTGCATCATCCCATATTTTTTTGTGTTGGTTAACTTTGCTGCTTTAGGCATATACTACTAAGGTACTGCTATATGTGTGTTGCTTTATTCTTATTTGTTGCTGCATTATTTATTTCAAACAGACACACAGTTAATCTAGAAGTGATACCACACATGTTGCCGTTTAAACTTTAAGGTGCTATTCGCTGGTCTTTATGTTGATTTCCACCTTGTGACTGTTTTTAAATGTCAGCAGAAGTGTTTGGTTCAAATTATTGTAATCTATATGTCGAGATATTTAGGCAGCATGGTCAAACTCAACTGGGAATCTTCATAAAATAAGGAATAAGAAGTGTCTTGCTGATGAGTCCTTTTGATTCAGTAGTGCTGCTGATTGAATAAAGTTGGATTTCCGTTTCAATTTGTCACTTCCTGTGTGTCCAAACGAAGCTGCTCAAGATACAGGAGTTTGACAGAGTAACTGTTGCTGGTGAACATCATGGTTATCTTGATCTAGCTAAATGATTTCCACGTTACAGAAGTTGTGTTTCATTGAGCATTCAAATCTTTCTTTAAGCTGTTTTTTTTTACCCTTTACACCACTCATTTTCAGGATGTGGTCAATCACATGTGTTCTCATTGGTTGTTTGATACATTTATCAAAAGAAGTAATTGCGGTTGTTGGATCGCTTCATGTGGCTCACTATCATCAAACCCCATGTATCTAAGAAGCTTTAAGATGCAGTAGATGTTCTATCAGATAGACTTCTCTCATAGATTAGTTATAGGAAATGTCACTTGGCATTTAATGTCCTGTGATGTGAGCATGATGCTGAAATTATATATCCTGCAGCCCTGGTTCATATCCAGATTTAATTAAGGTAAATTCACAGCATCTCTTCGGTGAACTTTTCTCAGTTGACGCATCTATTCTGGGACATTTCTTTTTACAGGGGGTGGGGGGGTGTGACGTCACGTGACTTGAATTTTGAATTGAGCCGTCCCTTATAGATACTATCTCTTAACGTATGCACACACACAATTTTGAATTGCGCCGTCCCTTATCCTATCTCTTAACGTCTCCCTGGCATGGTCCTTGGAAAATGCGGCAGTAGTTTTTTTTTTTTTGTCACAGGAATGCACTTTGCTGGCGGCGAAAAGAATCCCACCACACTCCTTTGCCCCTCCAACAGAGGGATGTCCTTTTTCCTTTTCGTCATTTCAAGCGATAAAAACTCTCGATCTTCTCTCAAATTATTTTTTGGACGCCCTCGGCTCGAGTTTAGGGCGTTCCGAGCTGAATAAGGACGTCAAATGACGGCAAGACGCCCCCCCTGGCGGAAACGCTGATTGAGATTGCATTGGGAAAAGTATTTCTGATGATACTCCTTTCATTTACATATCTTAGTCATTTTCTATTGCTCAATAGACTTCAGAAACCTAAAGTTTATTTCCTTTCTAGTCACTTCTGGATGTAGGCTAGAATCAGCAACACTCGTCTCACTGAATAATGGTAAATGGACTGTACTTATAGCGCTTTATCCAGTCTTTAAGACCCCTCAAAGCGCTTTACATACATGTCATTCACCCACTCACACCCATTCATACAGAGCAGTGTACCTTACTCTACGAACTAACTTCCACACAGAGCAGTGTACCTTATGGCGCGTTTCCACTACAGCGCGGAGCACGGTTTAAGAGGGCTGTGACGTCAGCGGCCCGTCTTTGGTTGCGTTTCCACTTGGCCTAGTACCGGCCGGCGGGTCCTAATTCACAGTTTTTCTGGCCTCATAAAATCGTGGGTCTAGGGCCAGAGACAACGAGGCTGAGTCGGGCTGAGTATGCTAAACTAGAGAGAGCATCGCTGGCAAGGGGGCTACAACTACAACAAGATGGACATATTTGACCGTGATTTAATTGTAATACACGTTTCAAAATGATGCCGAAAGTAACAACATACTGATACCGGTTAGTAAAAACCATGAATTAATGCTTTGTCAAGTCTGCAGACAGACGGCAGGGGAAAAACCTTTTAAAATGCGTGTTTTCTAAATGGAGATTGGCTAAGCTAACGCAGTATATGCTCCGACCGTCCACACTCACAACAACGGCCTATACAGACATAAATAAACCAGTGACTGTATTCACCATGACACAGACAGTCTGTGGTTTGTACTTGTTTCACTTTTGTCTAGTTTCTGAACAGATATGAGGAGCTGTGAGCTCTGAGTGCTAACAGCTAACGGCTGTGTTGTTTTTCTGGGGTTCTCATTGAAGATGACGTCACGGCTCCGCCTACACTGCGTTACTATAGATACTACCCCAGTTCATAAACTGTAATGGAAATGCGCCATAAAGTGAGCCAGTCCTAACGAGGCCCAGCCATACCGAGCGGGGCAGAGCGAGGCCGTGTAGTGGAAACGCGCCATTACTCTAGGAACTAACATTCCCACAGAGCAGTGTACCTTACTCTACAAACTAACATTCACACACATTCACACACCGTTGGCCATGCCATCGGGAGCAACTCAGGGTTAAGTATCTTGCCCAAGGATACATCGACATGTTGACTGCATGGGCTGGGACCGCACTCCCTCGCAGCCACAGTCGCCCTAATAATATCTTGGTTTAATCTCTATCTATCATTGTATTGTGTACAAAATGTCCTTTGTATATTTGTTGTTAAATTAGAGCTATGAACTTAGAATAATGTCTCGCTGTGAAAGTAGTTTGCAGTAATCTTTGTTGGCGCTTGCGTTCTTTCAACTTCTATCTTAACAATTCTTATGCTTTTTATATACTAAATGTTCATATTTTGAAGAGTTTGATCAAGAAGCCTAGGCTCAGTCTTTATGTGCACGTGGAAAGAGAGTGTCTGGTAATTAAAGACTTTGTTTGTTACACTTGAAGTTGGTAGAAAATGTTTTTTTACAGAACACAACGGGGTCTGTATGGGACAGAAAGTGAATAGTTTTGAAACTGTTGAAAGCGTTTCTCACAGACTATCCTCTGTCCATGATAGTCGCTGTCGGCTGTGCACATTATATTAAATCCTTTAACTCTCCCTTCATTACCGGCGCCACTATTGGCCTTTTAACTGGCGGATATATCGCCGGTAATGATTCGATAGATGATTTTTATGGAGCGATTCACCTGCCTTGGGCCACCTGCTGAAGATGAATAATGTGCTAATTGAGTGGTGTGTGAGCGGCTAATATTATGGGTTTTCATTACACACAAACAAATACTCACAAGTGTGTTTTGGCGGGGTTGTTTTCTGATGGTTTTATTGCCAGGTGTTTCCCTCCGCCTCACACATGGGAGTCGGGAAAATCCCCCTTCAGATCTGCAAGGCTGACTCCCCAAATTGAATTTGAATTAAATCATAATCGAAGACACTTTGGAAATATTTCTTTGGGAAGAACATAATGAAAAACACCGAAGCGAGGCTGTTAAATTGACAGATGCTAATGGCTCTGCTGCTGATGTACAAGGGAAGCCCTGCAAATTGGAAAGTAGCGTACAAACAAACAGACTCATGGCAGCTTTCTGGTGTCAAAAAGTCTCACTAGTAATGAAGATGGAATATATTTAATATACAACAGCACAAAACATCTCGCCTGTGTCGGCATTGTTATTCAAAAGTAAACTAATTAGAGCTTTAAACTGATCACGATGCTCATATTTAACACACCAGAGCTGAGCTAAGTGTCATTTATTTCAGTGATTATTGGACATTTGATTCGAGTTCAGACTGGATATTTGAAGTATACTCAAAGCAGAGTCCTTCACACTGAAACAGGATTTAAATAATATTAAATTTGTCTTCTGCAATGAGATTTAGAGTGATCGAAATGTGTTACCACAAAATGATAGCCAACTACAGCTGCAGCCGTCAATTTTGCATTTGTTTTTTTATCGATTCATCTCGTGAATATCTTTCACAATTGACTGATTAATCATTTAGTCTAATCACAATATCCTAAAGCTCAATGTGACGTCTGGAAATATCCAAAGATACTTAGCTATACTTAACACGGGAGGCGTGTGGCGCAGTGGGTAGAGCCTTGGTGTTGGGATCAGGGTCACAGGTTCAAACCCCACTGCAGTCAGCATGTCGTTGTGTCCCTGGGCAAGACACTTCACCCCAAATTGCTCCTGGGGGGATTGCCCACTGGATAAAAGTGTCTAACAAGTAACATGTAATGTAATTTAACTATAACACAGCTTAATTAAAAAGAGGGAAGTCACACATTTGAAAAGCTGGAACTACATATGTTTTTGTATTGTTCTGATAAAAATCACTTCAAATGATTCATGGAATATATATTCCTTTTAATTAACTGAGTAATAATTTCAGCCCTTTCCACATCTGCTGGTTTTAAGCTTCTGAAATATGCAGATTTAATGTTTTTCCTTGTCATATTTGACGGTCATATTTTCACATTTCACAGACAATGAACGATGAATCAAGAATATATTCTGCAGATGAGTCGATAATGAAGCGCAGCCTTACTTGTAGAAGACATTTGAGCTATGTACCCACATTGTATAGACCAAACATTTGGGGAATTACTCAATATTTAAGTTATTATTTTGACTTTATTTGAACTTTGCCATTAAGGAAAAAAGCCAACATCTGCTGCTTCCAGTGTCTTACAAGTGAGAATATGCTGCTTTAAAACGTGTGATTTCAATTTGATGGAAATATACGTTTTATTCAGACAAATCATTAGATTAAAAAATGTTACATGTACAAAACAAATGTAATTCACTTGATAGAATAAAAGATGAACCGTTTTTTGAATTAGTGAGAGGTTGCAGCTCTTCTTGGCACTTTTTGTATTTAAAATGGTTAATTAAATATATTTTAAAATGTGGAGAACGATAAGAGTTGCGTGAATGGACAGTCCAGCGAGTATCAACCTGTACACGATCCCTAGAAAGTGAAATGCTGTTCTTTGAAAGCTGCTGAAGCACTTTTTGAATGTCCCACTTGCAAATACACAAAACACACGTTTCCAAGAAAACATTCAGAACAATACATTCCTCCCACTGTGGAGAATAAAGAGGAAGCCCGAGCTTTCGAAGAGGAAGTTCACTCTCGGCTCTTTCACTCTGCTTTGCTGAGTAATGATTTTCCACAGGCCACATGGACAGCATGCTGCCTCCCGGCAACTGTGTGTGTGTGTGTGAGACTGGATGATGATGATGTGTGTGTGTTTGTGAGACTGGATGATGTGTGTGTGTGACGGTGAGGGAGAAACGGTGTCAGTGATACCCAGGAGAAGGAGGGGTTGGGTGTTTTGTGAATGATCTTCGTCTGCCCCTGACAGCTGTGTGTATTTGTGTATAAAGTGCGCCAGTTACTCGGTGGTCGTTGTGTGTGTGTGTGTGTGTGTCGCTGCCTCAGGAGCGTCTCTGACCTGCTCTTACTCCACGTGTCACCAGTCTTTCTTCTGTAACATCACCCTTACTTATTTTTTTGGGTCGACCTGCTGACAGCTAAAGTCAGCGTTGCATTTTCCTTAGCAGATGAGTTTAAATTATGATGATTTTTAGGTTCATATTTGTTATTAGTGTCTCCACTGTGACATGTCTCCATGCTTTAATGTTCAAAAAGCTATTTATTTTTCTCATACTGCCTGTGCTGCAGCACTTCTTGTCACCCTCTGTCTGAAACCAGAGCCCAGTCTGCGCTGATTGGTTAGCTGTCTCCTATCACGTACGATGTGATATCGCGAATGTTACATAGGGATGTGTGGAGGCGTTTTAGGCAACCTATATAACACACTACAGGAAAGGGAGACTCCTAAAAAGCATAATAGGGCCCCTTTAATAGTGGTACAGGAATGAGTCGTAAAACCACGGAATGAGTTAGCATTTTAGCACTCCCATGTCTCAAAGTCAAATGTTTTTTTAAATTGGTTTGTGGTTAGATGCATGAAATAAGATATATGTTTAACAGAAGCACACAATATTTGAATGTTTTCTCCTACATTATAAAATATGTCGGTGAATAGCACACTGGTGAATTTTAGGAAGCGGTTGCTTTGGTGGAATTTTTGATACACGTCAGAAGAAAACTAAGCATTGACCGAATGCCTCCAACTTGATTGACTTCCCCAAACTACAGAAAAATACTGTATGCACCCAATATTTGATTATAAAAGTGAATGCTTTGGTTTTCATACGTCCCTGACAGTAGAATTATGAATCTGAATAACTGTACGCCCAGAGTTGCACATTAAAAACGAGTTCTTCCACGGGCAAAATGTCAAACTTTGGCTATTGCATCAGGGCACGGCGCAATGCAAAGGTAATTCATTTCTTTTGACATTTACCTTTCTAAAATGCTCCGTATTAGCATAGTAATATCGTCCTCCGAGCGTCAGACTACAGACTTAATTTACATGACGCATTGCGCGCGTGTGTTTTTATGGAATAAAGTGGTTAACCTTTTAAATTGGCGGCAGTTGTTGATCGTAGAAAGTAGAGACTGATGCTTCCTGCCTCTTCATACAGCTCGCACCTTTGCTCTTTACAGAAAAAAAATCATATGCCTCATCTCGAGTAGAAAGTAGAAAGAGGAACAGATGCTTTCTCTCTTTATGTCTTTTGAGGAACTCGATCATGACGTCTGTTTGTGTGGATTTCGCCCTCCAGTCATGGCCTTGCTTTCTGTTTTCCCTGATGTAGTATAGCTACTGTTTAAGTTATATTTTCAAGTCTCATAAAACCAAAGATGGTGAGTGCATTCAGGGTGAGCTGGTAAAAAGACTGCACACTGAAATTATCTTAGCAAAGCAACAGTGGATCAATACCCTCCTGTTGTAGAGCTTAATACCAGCAGTAAAGCAGAAACTAGTGCTCAAATAATTAGAAAAGTAATGGATTTGTTGATTAAATTAATGTGTAACAATGTAGTTACAAATGTTTACTATGGCTGAACGATTAATCGATTTTAAATCGAAATCGCGATTTTCAATGATGGGATTATCACATTTTTCTTCTTGTGTGTCAGTCATCCACACCAATCAGAAGTGCTGTGCTCCACATGTACCAGTCATTGTTAACCAATCAGAAGTGCTGTGCTCCACATGTACCAGTCATTGTTAACCAATCAGAAGGGCTGTGCTCCACATGTACCAGTCATTGTTAACCAATCAGAAGTGGCCCATGATAGAAGGTGATAGACAGATTGATCCAATCACCTGCCAAGTATTTTTGAAATACTTTTCCAAATGGCTTCCAATGGAGCTTTCCTAGATGGTTTGGTGAACCATCTGAGTCAGGTTAGTAATGCTCCATCACATGTTTCTATTACAGGGTGAGTCTTAAACTGAAGCTTGACTTTAAAGCAACCCAACGGAAGTTTCATGTAAGTTTAGTTATTTCACTCGTAGCTCGGGCTGCGGGGGTGCTAGAGACGGGAGCACGTTGATACGACCTTCCTAGCCGGAGATATGGCCGCATTTTACAATAAACTTCCGTTGGGTCGCTTAAAAACAAATATCGCAAATCGAATCGCAATATCTGTCAGAAAAATCGCAATTAGATTATTTCCCCAAATCGTGCAGCCCTAATGTTTACTAATCAAAAAAATGCATAATTTGTGCTCGTTTAAGCTTCTAAAGTGTGGCTTATGTACATTTACCAGTTCACTAATTCAACATAATGATAGGTTGCAGTCCTAGCAATACCCTTTACATAGGTTACCATAAAAACACTAAGAATAAACGGTTTTCTCCCTGAACTGTACACTCAAAATATAACTTCTAAGTCCTAAAGTATACGTGCCAGTTCTTATTTTAACCTAAATAATTAATGTACATTTATCATAGAATGAGGCCAATGTTAACCCAAGTTTAAATGCCACATCGATCTGTACAGCAGTGTAAAGGCAGCCGGTTAGCATCAGCAGCTTGTTTGATACGAGCCATTGTTTTGTTTTGATTTGGTCAGCTCGCGGTTAAAAAAGGAGCAGCTGTAGGTCAGCAGGGACACAGACAAAAGCAACAGCAGAAGAGTTATTTAGTACCATTGTGTTTGTGTTGAGTGGCAAACGACAGTTATTAACACATTTCAACAGTGTTGGCTGCCTGGCTAATGCTAACTCTGGACTCTTGTTGTGATACTTGAACGTGTAATGGTTGTAAAAGCTGGGTAATATATTAATATTGTGATGTGAAACTAGATATCATGGAAGATTTTAGGGCTGTGCAATTAATCGTATTTTAATCGCAATTATGATTTTGGCCTGCCACAATTACGAAAACAAACAACATAATCGAAAAAAACAATTATTTTGCTTTGCTAGGTTGTGACAGTGCACTGCAACATATTTGATCTAATTAATTTTGGTCTCATTTATTTGTATTTATCATATTTATATATGTTTAGTAGCTTGTGGAAGTGCGCTCCAAAATATTTGTTGTATTTATTTTTGATATTATTTATTTAAATGTATCATTTATTTTATTTATTTTTGTATTGGTTTTTCAGTTGAATTATACGTTCAGGGTAATCAACAGTTAAAAAGATACTGTTCAAATTATTATTTGTATTTGTTTTAAAGTCAATGAATAATCGTATTTAATAATCGTGATATCAATTATTGACCCAAATAATTGTGATTATGATTTTTGCCATAATCGCACAGCCCTAGAAGATTTAGGATATTTTAAGGTTGCATTACAGTACGTTGGTGTGTATTTTCTGAATTAACAAGACTTCTGTAATGGTTTGCCTTTACCCTCTGACTGATGATTATTTATCAAAAGTCTCATTGTGTAAATACTTTGTGAAAGCATCAATGTTAAACCCTACAATATAACCCGAATATGAAAGTATTTGGCCTATAATATCAGGATATTTGATTTTTCGTCATAGCGCCCAGCCCTATATGCTATTAGAAACAGCAGTAACTGTTGCTGGCACAGTTTTCCTCTCAAACCTGAATATTTGCATGGCCGTGCCAAAGAGAGGAATTAAACAACGGTCTCTCCAGTGCACTCACTCATTTGTTTTTAAGTATGGCCTCCACAAGCCATTTCCTCTCCATGCTGCCATTGGAATTAAGAGTGGCACAGACGCTCAATTCAATAGAGTGTTGCTGGAATGAGTACTATAATCAATTTGGAAGTTAGCATTTTTCGCACTTCTGGTTCCCTCGTCTGGGTGTCAATGGCTTGTTTTTGGATGAATGCCTAAAATAAGGTCTGTGGTTATCACAAGATATTCATGCTTTGTTCTACAACATAAAATAAGTCAGAAAATACTAGAATTTCTGAAGCTTTAACATGGCTCAAAAAGGCAGTTGCTAACAAGTGTATGAACGAGACAACTAAATGTCATCACCCATTAGCATCCTTTAGCTTAGCGGTGGTGACGTGAAGTCATGTGACCATGCTGTAGTTCCTTTATAGCCCAACATTAGCCACCTTTAGCTTAGCGGTGGTGACGTGAAGTCATGTGACCGTGCTGTAGTTCCTTTATAGCCCAACATTAGCCTCCTTTAGCTTAGCGGTGGTGATGTGAAGTCATGTGACCGTGCTGTAGTTCCTTTATAGCCCAACATTAGCCTCCTTTAGCTTAGCGGTGGTTACATGAAGTCATGTGACCATGCTGTAGTTCCTTTATAGCCCAACATTAGCCTCCTTTAGCTTAGCGGTGGTGACGTGAAGTCATGTGACCGTGCTGTAGTTCCTTTATAGCCCAACATTAGCCGCCTTTAGCTTAGCGGTGGTGAGGAGAAGTCATGTGACCGTGCTGTATTTCCTTTATAGCCCAACGTTAGCCTCCTTTAGCTTAGCGGTGGTGATGTGAAGTCATGTGACCGTGCTGTAGTTCCTTTATAGCCCAACATTAGCCTCCTTTAGCTTAGCGGTGGTGACGTGAAGTCATGTGACCGTGCTGTATTTCCTTTATAGCCCAACGTTAGCCTCCTTTAGCTTAGCGGTGGTGATGTGAAGTCATGTGACCGTGCTGTAGTTCCTTTATAGCCCAACATTAGCCTCCTTTAGCTTAGCGGTGTTGACGTGAAGTCATGTGACCATGCTGTAGTTCCTTTATAGTCCAACATTAGCCACCTTTAGCTTAGCGGTGTTGACGTGAAGTCATGTGACAGTGCTGTAGTTCCTTTATAGCCCAACATTAGCCACCTTTAGCTTAGCGGTGGTGACGTGAAGTCATGTGACCGTGCTGTAGTTCCTTTATAGCCCAACATTAGCCACCTTTAGCTTAGCGGTGGTGACGTGAAGTCATGTGACAGTGCTGTAGCCCAACATTAGCTTCAAAATGTAAAAAAGTGGTGTTAATATGTAGTTATTATCCTACTAAACATAAAATGATAGTATCAAGAAAGTTATTTTATGCAATATTGCGAAATCCAATGGAGAAAAACCCATTGTGGACCGAACCAGGGAGGTGATTCATTTCCAGTTTTGGAGTACAAAAATACAGCATCACTGCACCGCTTACATTTAAAATAACAACTCATTCAGGTAGTGACCAAGCATGTTTTCCTCTGTCTGAATGTGTGTGTGTGATGTCAGTGTGTGTGTGTGTGTGTGTGTGTGTGTGTGTGTGTGTCAGTATTGTGACTGTAACCATGAGGCAGGCAGTGACCCAGCCAGGTCCTTAAGTGGCTTTTCCTCCCGTTCACTGGCCAGGATATTTTTGGCATCGTAGTGAGTGACACACTTATCGTAATGGGTCGTCCAGGGTGCCAGTGGTCAGCCTGAATAAGCATCTTTCTCTTTAGCCTCCGTAACGTGATGTAACAAATCACTGTCTCGTTTTTCCCCCAACGCTGACGGAGGACTCGCTAAAACGTAGAGTATCTGAGCAGGAACGGAGAGCAAGAAAGAGGCAGTTCCCTTTTTCTTCTGGAGTGCTCTGAGTGTAACCCGAGAAACGCTGCCTTACTTAACCTGTACTCGCTCTGTGGCCTTAAATAAACCACACTGCTGTTTATTATGGGATGTGAGTGGACCGTGACCGTAAACACCCGTTGCATTACATTACGGTGCAACTGGATGTTTAATCCCCGTAGTGGAAGAAATGACCTACAATGAAGAAGAAGGGCCAATCATAGTTGGGTTAGCATTGAAATGTGTTCATTTGTTTATTCCACACATGGCAGTTATTTTAAAACCGAACATGTACACTTATACTGGTTGTTTTTTTGTTTTATTTTTTTGTGTGTGTGTTTATTTACCTGAAAAAAAAATGAAATAACCATAACAAAAGTAACACAGTTGCTTAAAAATACTGAAACATAAAACCAGAACACAATCAAAAGTCAACTTCATACTGTCTTTATACATTTTCTTAAACACAAATATTTTTTTTTGTATGTTGAAATACCTGAGTTTTAATGTAAGTACATATAATTCGAGATGACAGAAAATAAGGATAACATTTGGATTTTGGATTCTGCATTAGTCCATATTGCGATTTGGATAAAATTCAAGATAAATTCTGCACATAAAACTTCCTTTGTTGCCTCTTCAGATGCAGTTCACGTCCCTCAGAGTTTACTATTATTCCCACGTTAAAATATTTGGTTTGTTTCTCCTTTCTCTCCTCACACTCCCCGGCCTTTTCTAACTCCTGGGAATCAGCCACTGTCACTTGGGAAAATATGAGTTCGTCCTGACAGTATGTTCCCTCTGTTTTACCTCCAACCTGAACATCATATTGACAGCCAGGCAGCAGCAGGCAGCCCCTTTTTTATTTATTTATTTTTTATTTATCTTATCCGCTATAACTCCTCTGATCTACCCAACGGGAGATTTTGTATCCGCTGTGCACACCAGGCCTGTTAGTAAGCAGCTCTGGGAACCAGTTAACAGCTTCAGGCTGTGTTGTTGTTCATCAGTAAACACTCACTCACCTGTGCTAATCACCTCCGTCACTAATCAATAAAGGTTCCTCTCCCTGAAGGAATGTTATTCTGAGGCTTGATGGCGGTAAAGTGGTCAAAAATACAGATTTCTTTCTTCATATTTGTTTGTAGCTTTATGCCCATTAGAAATGAATACATCACATCAGTGTTTCACATCAGAGGGCGTCCACCACGAGAGCGGGGGGGGGGGGGGGGGGGGGGCTTGAATTTTTAATTGAGCCGTCCCTTATACGTAAACATGTCTTTACGTTAGTGAGCCGGATCATTTGGCTCGGTTCTCTTATGGCGCGTTTCCACTACACGGCCTCGCTCGGCCCCGCTCGGTATGGCTGGGCCTCGTTAGGACTGGCTCA
>NW_022987607.1:2335982-2368499 GCF_902827165.1 Trematomus bernacchii
CAGTTATAAGGCCGCTGTGGCAGACCTTGATTGTAGTAATCTGTGTTTCAGACTTCTTCTTATCATCTTTACACTGCGTCTGTATTTCCCTTTCTGATGATGCATCATGGTTTCAGACAGAGGGTGAAAAGAGATGCTGCAGCACAGGCAGGATGAGAAAGATAAAGAGCTTTTTCAACATTGAAGCTTGGAGACATGTCACGGTAGAGCCCAGCGTTTCCGCCAGGGGGGCGTCTTGCCGTCATTTGAAAAAAAATGAATAATTAGAGAGAAGATCGAGAGTTTTTATCGCTTGAAATGACGAAAAGGAAAAAGGACATCCCTCTGTTGGAGGGGCAAAGGAGTCTGGTGGGATTCTTTTCGGAGTATTGCAGATCGTTTCACCCCCGCTCTCGGGGTGGACGCCCTCTCAGCCCTGGTCTGGCAGAAACACTGGTAGAGACACTACATACACATATGAACCTACAGATCTTCTTACAACTGTCACACCATGATCACTTTGATATTTTTCAATGATGATGACGACAATAATGGTCCAAAAATGACCTCTCCAATATCGTGAATCAAATCCAATCAGTGAACATAATCCCAGTTAGTTACTCGTTTGAAATCCTGCAGTCCTAGTACACGTTTTTTTTTTTCCTCAGTCTTGTATCTGCCATATTTGAAAGCCTACTTGACTAAGTTTCATTTGTTATTTAAGCTCCGACTCAAGCAACAACGTGGGAACATGTATTCAGAAGTTGAAGGTCTTTACTCAACGGCAGCAGTGAAGAGCCACTCATTCTGTTACTAAAGAGAAGAGAGGAACAGAGGCTTCAATAGCAGACCCTGACCTCTATACACACACACACACACACACACACACACACACACACACACACACACACACACACACACACACACACACACACACACACACACACACACACACACAGGTTCTCTTAGAGGATGTGTGATGGTGTGTCAGATGTGAACATCTTAAGCAATGGGAGTGAAATGCTGGTAAACAGATCAATGACACCGGCCACAGTTTTATCCCAGCTGCTGCTCACAGACGTGTTAACAGCATAGAATGAGGCCGGAGAGAAAAACAACACATCTCGACCAGATTTGACATCCTGGTTAACAGAAAAATAACCACCAACAACTACTGATAATCGTTAAAGTTGCAGCAATGGCAGGAAATAATGTTTTTGGCCTCGTAAATGTGGTGTTTTTTAAGCTTTCTCTGTTTGATATCATACTGAAGTGAATATATTTAGGGTTTGGACTGACTAAACCAGACCTTTATAGTCATACATTAGGGGTTGAATGGATATTTTCTACTATTTTTTGACATTTTATAGACCTAAAGATGAATGGAGAAAATAGTGAGAAGGTAACTCGGTAGGAAAAATGTACGTTAGATTCCTAATTTGCTCTGAACATAATAATATTTAATTTATTTTTTCGCAAATAGCTTTAACCCTATATTTAAATACTTTTTCATAAACTGGAGTACTTCATAGCTCTTTTATATATAAATTAAATTGTATTAATTTGAATATTGATTCTACATTTGGTTGCTCCTCTATCTGTCCAGATGGAATAATAATAATATTGTTAAATATAATATTATCTTTTAGAGTATCCTTCATACAAGAAATGCAGAACAAAATGCTTTACAATAAATAAGTAAACAATAATAATAGTAAAACATTTTTTAAACCAACTGAATACTTATATTAATAATAAAGTACAATTCACTACCTATATTTGCAGCAGCGTTTCCGCCAGGGGGGCGTCTTGCCGTCATTTGACGCCCTTATTCAGCTCGGAACGCCCTGAACTCGAGCCGAGGGAAGATCGAGATTTTATCGCTTGAAATGACGAAAAGGAAAAAGGACAAGGACATCCCTCTGTTGGAGGGGTAAAGGAGTCTGGTGGGATTCTTTTCGGAGTAATGAAGATCGTTTCCCCGACATCGGCGGTGCCTGCCACAGCACAACACGGAACGAGCGCGATTTGGACGAGATGAGGGCGGAGGGGGCGGTGCTAGTGGAGCACGCACGTGAACTGCGAGCGCCGGAGCCTCGCAGCGGCAAAACTGAGGCTCCGTGGTAAACTGTGATAACATGAAGAGCCGTTTGGGAGAGGCGAAACAGCCGGCGCTTTAAGAGAGCCGAGCCAAATGATCCAGCTCACTAACGTGTAGAAATAGTATCTATAAGGGACGGCTCACTTCAAAACCCCCCTCTCAGCCCTGGTCTGGCGGAAACACTGGTGTCAGCGATGATCCTGCTGTTTTTTCGGGGAGCGGGAAGCCTGTTTTTAGTCAAGCTTTTTTTGTTCTTTCCGGCTCTTTCCCCGCGGAGACTTGTCAGCCTCCTTAATGGAAAAGCAGGAACACAGAAATATTCTCTCCGCGAGCCCAAATATCGACCCTCAAATCGGGTGAGGGAAATAAAACACAAGAGGTTGAGTGTTTTATGGCCCGGTCATCGCTGGGAGATTTTGTCTAAATGAGAAATAGATTTTACCTTTTAGTGTTGCTTGTTTGTTAGCACACGAGTCATTTTTCATGTGGATTGGAGGACGTTAGCGGGTGATTCAGCCTCTGTGGAAAACGTTACAGATGACACAGGAGGCTCCGTCTAAAAGCTTTAAGCAGCTCATTAGAAAAAGAGTAATAGTGCCTTTTTATCCGGAGAAAAAGGGGCTCTAACTTCAAATTTGTGGGGAGAATTTTTTTGTTTTTTGCCTCAATTGGACCATTAAAATAAAATATATATATATTTAATTTAAAGTTGGATTAAAGCTGATTGCAACAGGACGTCCTCATAATGGTATTATAGTACTTCCCTTGGCTTCATTTCATACTAAAACATACTTCACCAATGGCAGAATATCAGCTATGCAACAGATATGAATGTAATTTGTGATCATCCAATTTGAGTGTGATGAAGGGCGGAAAAGGCAGTTTATATTTAGTTGAACTTAAGATGCATTTGTTCCAAAAATCAGACAAATTGTTGTTTTCAACATCGGCTCAATAATTTTCTATCAGTGCATCCCTAATTTACATGCATACACCTGTCTGAAATGGGTTGAAAACCATCAACAAGGTGATGTCGTATCAGAATTTAGAATCAGGTTTATTACCAGGGAGTCCGGCAGTGGCTCAGTCAGTAGGGGCTTGGACTGGGAGCCGTAGGGTCGCCGGTTCAAGTCCCCGACCAGACCTAAATATGGAGTGTGGACTGCTACTTGGAGAGGTCCCAGTTCACCTCCTGGGCCCTGCTGTGGTGCCCTTGAGCAAGGCACCGGACAACCCCCTTCCCCCCTCACTCCCATTGCTCCCTGGGCGCTGTACAATAGCTGCCCACTTCTCCTAGTACTAGACTCCTGGTACTAGACTCCTGGTACTAGACTCCTGGTGCTAGACTCCTGGTACTAGACTCCTAGTACTAGACTACTGGTACTAGACTCCTGGTACTAGACTCCTAGTGCTAGACTCCTGGTGCTAGACTCCTGGTACTAGACTCCTAGTACTAGACTCCTAGTACTAGACTCCTGGTGCTAGACTCCTGGTACTAGACTCCTAGTACTAGACTCCTGGTGCTAGACTCCTGGTGCTAGACTCCTGGTGCTAGACTCCTAGTACTAGACTCCTGGTGCTAGACTCCTAGTACTAGACTCCTAGTACTAGACTCCTAGTGCTAGACTCCTAGTACTAGACTACTGGTACTAGACTCCTGGTACTAGACTCCTAGTGCTAGACTCCTGGTACTAGACTCCTAGTGCTAGACTCCTGGTACTAGACTCCTGGTGCTAGACTCCTGGTACTACACTGCTAGTACTAGACTCCTAGTGCTAGACTCCTGGTGCTAGACTCCTGGTGCTAGACTCCTGGTGCTAGACTCCTAGTACTAGACTCCTAGTGCTAGACTCCTAGTACTAGACTCCTAGTACTAGACTCCTGGTGCTAGACTCCTGGTGCTAGACTCCTGGTGCTAGACTCCTGGTGCTAGACTCCTGGTACTAGACTCCTGGTGCTAGACTCCTGGTGCTAGACTCCTGGTGCTAGACTCCTGGTGCTAGACTCCTGGTACTACACTGCTAGTACTAGACTCCTAGTACTAGACTCCTGGTGCTAGACTCCTGGTGCTAGACTCCTGGTGCTAGACTCCTGGTGCTAGACTCCTGGTGCTAGACTCCTGGTGCTAGACTCCTGGTGCTAGACTCCTGGTACTAGACTCCTGGTGCTAGACTCCTAGTACTAGACTCCTGGTGCTAGACTCCTGGTGCTAGACTCCTGGTGCTAGACTCCTAGTGCTAGACTCCTGGGGCTAGACTCCTGGTACTACACTGCTAGTACTAGACTCCTAGTGCTAGACTCCTGGTGCTAGACTCCTGGTGCTAGACTCCTGGTGCTAGACTCCTAGTACTAGACTCCTAGTGCTAGACTCCTAGTACTAGACTCCTAGTACTAGACTCCTGGTGCTAGACTCCTGGTGCTAGACTCCTGGTGCTAGACTCCTGGTGCTAGACTCCTGGTACTAGACTCCTGGTGCTAGACTCCTGGTGCTAGACTCCTGGTGCTAGACTCCTGGTGCTAGACTCCTGGTACTACACTGCTAGTACTAGACTCCTAGTACTAGACTCCTGGTGCTAGACTCCTGGTGCTAGACTCCTGGTGCTAGACACCTGGTGCTAGACTCCTGGTGCTAGACTCCTGGTGCTAGACTCCTGGTACTAGACTCCTGGTGCTAGACTCCTAGTACTAGACTCCTGGTGCTAGACTCCTGGTGCTAGACTCCTAGTGCTAGACTCCTGGTACTAGACTCCTGGGGCTAGACTCCTGGTGCTAGGCTCCTGGGGCTAGACTCCTGGTGCTAGACTCCTGGTGCTAGACTCCTGGTGCTAGACTCCTGGTGCTAGACTCCTGGTGCTAGACTCCTAGTACTAGACTCCTGGTGCTAGACTCCTGGTGCTAGACTCCTGGTGCTAGACTCCTGGTGCTAGACTCCTGGTACTAGACTCCTGGTGCTAGACTCCTGGTAGACTCCTGGCACTAGAATGGGTTAAAAGCAGAGAACAAATGTCACTGTGTGCTGTGTGCTCTGCATGTGTGACCATTAAAGAGGGTTTGATCCCTCCCCAATTCTTCTAGGTAGGTTGACACGTACGAGGAATTTGACTTGATGTCATGGTGCATACATAAAAGCAAACATTTCAAACACAGATAGAGAATTATTTTAAGAAAGTATGCAGTTCAGATTCCTGTCGTGGCACGAAGTCAGGGGTTAAAAGTGCATTGTAGGTCACAGGAGAGCTCGTTTTACTTTCCCCCCCTACTGTGCGGTCGGTAATGACTCTGGGGAACGTAGTAACACCCCCCCCTCTCTCTCTCTCTCCTTCTTACACACACATAACACACACACACACTCCTGAACCTGCAGGAGATCAGGAGAGTGTGGCCTGGGGGAGGCTAAAGGGAAAACCTGGAGTGGAATATGATCTTAGGACGGCAACCTCAATTGGAATTTTTAAAAGTGAATTAAAGACTTAATTTGGCTTATCATTTTTAGTAGTATCACTGTTCATGTTCTTGTTTTTACATCTTGTAATTATGTTCCTCATTTGTTATTGTGATTTTTTTTACTTACTCTTTGCGTCAAGCATGAAAGGTGGCGGTGCTATATAAATAAAGTTTATTATTATTATAAGCTTAATTTGTATTTTCCGATTTGACAGAAAATAGAATACAAACAGTTCTACAGTAATGACTCTGTACACACACTGAAACAACTGAAGAATTGACTCTAATTAAATGTATTATGTAAACAGATTTCACTTAACTGTATTAGTTTAGTTGAAAGCAATACTTTTAAGTTTAAATAGGTTCAACGTAATGTTATTGCTTTCAACTAACCTAATACAGTGATGGGAAATCTGTTGACATAATACATTTAATTGAAGTCAATGCTTCAGTTGTTTCAGTGTAAGTAGAAAATACACTTTATGACAAAGGCAATCAGAGTTGCATACCACAGCATCCTCTTGATATTAGTATATATGTATTCATTTTTCAGTCATTATTATTATCAGAATTAGGTTTATTACCAGGTAGGTTTACACGTACATGGAATTTGACTTGGTGTCGCGGTGCATAAAAACAAGAATTAAAAACACAGGTAGAAAAATATAACAGTATTTACATTGGAATGGAATAAGAACAATCTATCTTTGATAGTGACCGCCCTGCAGCCTGTTGATCTCCCCACACACACACACACACACACACACACACACGCACACGCGCGCATATATTTTCACACACCACCCTCCCCCCTTTTTTACACCCTCCTAGTCTCCTTTCACTGTCATTCATTCAGTGCCAAAGCCTGCTGCTTTATTAAAGCCCAGGAAGAGCGAGTTCTGGCCCGGGTTCAAACAGCAGTGCAGCTGGGACCTGTTACATTTTCGGCAGACTGCCCTCTCTCCGTCTCGCTGGCTATAAATAGCACCCGGTGGTTGTCTCCCTTAACCAAGGAAAAGAGGTTTTTGTGGGAGGAAGAAAAAAAAACACACACACACAGATTAATAACCGTGGGAAGCAATGAAAGCTTTGTGTCTGCTTTCTGAGGTCAGCGGGCCAGGAGGTGTTGCTACTTCAAAAGACCCTCATTGTGGCGCGTACTTTCAGACGCCGCTGGGGTTGAATGGAAACACGGGCTGCCAGCGGTGAGATTTAGTTTATTTGTTTATAGTGTCGTGGACAGTACCCATTGATCAACTGTCACACAAAACAGTAACAGCTTTAGCCAACATTGCTAATTTCCAGCTGTTGTCCCCGGCCAGATGATAATTGGACAGATGGCATGACATTGCGCTAACCAGACAGCCCTGGTTTGAGGTTTTTTTCCTGATTTCCAGCAGAGGAACACTTCAGAGTGGTGCTGTGGTGAAGTATTTTTTCAAGCCCATCTGAAGTTAGCATCACGACTTAAAGCTAATGGGATTTTCATCCACTGGATTTTTAAATGTTGCAGGAAATAAGCTCTGAGGCAAACAAATGTTTATGAATAGAATAGAATAGAATCCTTTATTGTCAGTATACAGGTACAATGAGATGAGTTACTCCTTTTTCCTGTGACTCTTGTGTTCATATCCAGAACACATCGCACACATATCAACATTGAAGGCGTTGAACTAGGGCTGTGCAATTAATCGTATTTTAATCTCGATTACGATTTTGGCTTGCAACGATTACGAAAACAACGTAATCGAAATAAAACGATTATTTTTATAAAAAAAAAAAAAATTGTTATTTTTTTTATTTTTCAGTTGAATTATACTTAAAGTTCAGGGTAATCAACTGTTAAAAACATACTGTTCACATTTTTGTTTCAATAAATGGATGTTTTCAAAGTAAATGGATAATCGTTTTTAATAATCGTGATATCAATTATTGACCAAAATAATCGTGATTAGGATTTTTGCCATAATCGCACAGCCCTACGTTGAACACACCTGTTTACACACATTTCACACTTTGTGTCTTTATTGTGGTTTTGGTAAAGATTTGAATTAATTGTGAAGCCCTACTCAGCCATAACCTCTTCAAAGAGCCAATGTGTGCCCGGAGTGAGGAGGCAGGAACGGTTTAATCAATCATTCTTTACAGTTGCATTGTGGGAGATGTAGGATTGTGTATTGGTAGAGCTTGACTCGAGGCTTAAAGTCGGGATATTTAAGATCCTTCAATGTGTTTGGAAGCTGAATTGCAATCACCAGAAGTAAAAAGCTAACGTTACACTGTAAAGAAACTACATCACGCTCAAATGACTTCATGTCACCACCGCTAAGCTAAAGGCGGCTAACGTCTGGCGTGACGACATCAACAGTGGGGTATTTATGTCGTAGAACATAAAATACGTCAAATGTAAAGTTGATTTATGCCAATATAACATGTGCAGCAAGTGATCCGGGTTTTGTTTGAAACCAGAAACACTTTCACCCAAAGCTTAAACGATATTAATCTTCAGAAGTTCTCTCATAAATCTCCAAAGATCACCAAATGTTAGGTGGCTGCCATGTGTAATGAAAATGTGAAAACGTCTTAAGCTTGTGTTAGCCATAGACCACAGACTATTTCTATCCTATCCTGTTTTCATTTGTATTTACTTGCACTATTTGATCAGTTTTATTGTGTTGCACTGTTGGAGGAGCCTGTGACCTAAGATTTTCATTCGTACATATCTACACTGTAGCTATGTACGAATGACAATAAAAGCCTTGAATCTTCTTTCAGCTGTATAAACAAAACACATTTAAACATCTTTGACTTTGAGAGTGAGGACCCAGAAGTGTCAAAATGCGGACTACATTTTTTTAGGACTCATTCCTGCTACCCTATAGCAGCTTTCGAATTGTGTTTATTTTTGTTTCGCTCGAGGGGTGTTGGGATTCCACCAGCCTCATCTCTTATGTACACACACACCCCCCCCCCCCCCCACACACACACACACCCCCCCCCACACACACACACACACTTCATGACCTTGGCTCCAGCTGTTGACAGGAGAAGCTACCTCATTACAACCCTCCGTCTCCCCCTCCTCTACTCTCAGTTTCCCTCCCTCGCTCAGTAGCCAAAAAAAAAGGCCACGTGGATCTCCCTCAGTCCAAACAGGGCCAAGGTCATCGCCCCAGCCAACAACAAACCCTGACACCACAGACACATCCACTTCCTTACGCTTATTTTCATAGAAACCCTCCCTGTAACAGAATCCACCCACTGGCACAATGATCTGCCGGGCAGGGAAACGCTCCTGGCGGATATAGTGGGCTCATTCATTCATTCATGGCCAATTTCTTCCCTTTCTAGTAAGGAAAGTAAATCCACTACTATTTTTTTTTGTAATACCTCCCCCATCTGCTTTTTGTTCTGTGCTTTGATTATGCTGTGACGGTTTATGAGATGATGCTTGCACGACACAATGGTACTCGTTTGTGTTCATTGCTGAGTAATGCTTTTTAAAGAAAATAAACCCCACTTAAAAGGCTCCAAAATAACCCTTCTAACGTTTTGCCGTCACATTACTGGATTGAGAACAATATCCTATCCGCTGCATCATTATGGAGCTCGTTATAGTTTGGCTGCACCGTCCAATAAAAGCAATACAACACATAAACATAACCATCAGCCAACAAATCCAATGACAGACCCTAACCCTCAATTCAGAGCTTTTCCATCCACTTTTTCAGCTGATTTAAAGTCCCCTATTATACTGGTTTTCATCAATATATTACAGGTCTCAGATATATACAGAGCCTGTCTCTGATTGGCTGAAACACCAAACAGATCATTGCAGCATTACCCATAATCCCTTCTGTTTCAGCCCTGTTTCAAAAGTGCCGATTCTCTGTCTGTTACTTTAGATGAAAATAAGGAGCTCCTCCCCACGCCCCTCTGAGAGAGATTTGGTTAAAAAAAAACACAAGAGGCGCGTTCACACCGGAGTACTTTAACCCGTACTTTTCCCGTTTAGTTCCGATAGTGCCTGGAATTTTGCGTTCACACCAAAAAGAGAACTTAGTTCAGAGAACTTTTACCCCCATGTTTGTTGCCTGCTAGAGAGGTGGTACTATCCTGGGGAGAAAAAAGTACCAATTTCTGATTGGCTGGGTGAATTGCAAACCACGCACCGTAAAACTCTGAAAAGTTTTGTGAAGCCGCCATTTTATTTGCTGGCATTAGCATTATTAGCATTAGCATTAGCCCAGCGCACCAACAGAGAGAGACTAACTTATGGCAACACAAAAATAAAACATGGGAGCGGTGGAGATGAGGAGGTGTCGGCGTTCTGGCGATTTACTCTGAAGGCTTCAGTAGAAGCTGCTGGGAGTCCCAGCAGCTTCTACTGAAGCCAGTCCCCAACTCCGGGGACTTCCGGCCGGGGACTTCGGGTGGCAGTATACGCCGTGAAGTTGTTTGCGGCCTGCCAGTAAACCCAAAGCAGAAGAAGAAGAAGTGACGTCAGCGGCTTAATTTGTCTAATCTTCCCTCAGGGACTTAGGTGTGAACTCGATCGGCTCTTAGTTCCATGGGGGAACTAAGAGCTGGGAACTAAGTACGGCAAAGTACTTGGTGTGAAAGCGGTTATTGGTGCTCTAGGAGGAGATTCAGGTGATGAGATGGGGGGGGGGGGTACCTTGGTTGGTGATTGGCTAATGGTTACACAAGCCAAAACATCGTTATGACATAAAGTGGCCAAAATCTGACCAGCTCATTTTCAGACAGGTTTTTATAAAAATGGATCAGGACAAAAAGAGAAAGATTCTTTGTTCCTGAAACTTTCAGAATCTCTTTACACAGAACTACATGTTGATGTAGAGACATGAAGAAGAGGGGACACATGTTGATGTAGAAGAGACATGAAGAAGAGGGGACACATGTTGATGTAGAAGAGACATGAAGAAGAGGGGACACATGTTGATGTAGAAGAGACATGAAGAAGTGGATTTTGCATAATAGGTGACCTTTAAACACTGAATTTTCTTTCTGTGTGTCCTCCAGCCTCCGAGCCCAATGGAGCAAGTAGGGAAAATGCGTGGCCAGCCATCATATGGAGGACCCAACCCTTACTCCCAGCAGCAGCAAGGCCCTCCAGCAGGTCCTGGTCCCCAGCAAGGAGGCTCCTATCCTGGGCAAGGATACGGACCTCCAGGCCCTCAGAGGTATCCAATGGGGATGCAGAACCGAACGCCTGGCGCTATGGGCGGCATGCAGTACGGACAACAGGTCAGTAACTATTGATTTAGATTATGTTAGAAAAATATCACTCGTCCCCGGCTTGAGCTTCAATCTCAGGATCCATGTATTTATGATCCTCTCAAGAATGGAAGTAGTCATATACAGAGCATACAGTCAGCATGTCGTTGTGTCCCTGGGCAAGACACTTCACCCCAAATTGCTCCTGTGGGGATTGTCCACACTATTGAGTATGTAAGTCGCTTTGGATAGACATGTTTGGAGTGACATGTAATGTAATTTGGTACAACTAGTTCCTGAACAGTGTCCTTCACATGCTGATATACAAGAGAGGGAGTTACACAGTCACAAGATGGAGGAATGCCGGTTCTTGTTATCATACATCCTGTCATGAACCAAATACTGAGTTTTTTCTCAAATGTTGGCTTTTTTCTGAAAATCTCAGAATCCTGATTTTTTTTTTTGCTCAAAATTATGACTTTTTCTTAAAATATCAAAATTATGACTTTTTCTCAAAATCTGAAAATTATGATTTTCTCAAAAATCTGAAAATTATGACTTTTTCTAAAAAAATCTGACTTTTTCCTCAAAATTATGACTTTTTCTCAAAATTATGACTTTTTCTGAATACTTAAAAATGTTAATAATCACTACACCGGCTTGAGCTTCAATCTCAGGATCCAAGTATCTATTATCCTCTCAAGAATGGAAGTAGTCATCACATACAGAGCATCAACTAGTTCCTGAACAGTGTCCTTCACATGCTGATATCCAAGAGAGGGAGTTACACAGTCACAAGATGGAGGAATAGAAAGCAGTATTCAATGTTTACTTCAGATTAGCTCCACGTCAGAAATGAGCATGCTTGTCGTTAAAAAAAATAAAAAGTGGGATTGTTTCCTTAAAGGCACATTTTGCTTCGATTTTACAGTGAAGCTAATGGGTGTAGCTGTACCTAAAGCAAAGTTAGACTTAAGAACTACCTCTCATTGATCCTCAAATATCCAAACCAAGTCATTGGAGAGCCCAACAAAACCAAAAATAAGCTTATTTTCCACCTGCAACCAAAACTCCACTGAAGGAGACTCAAAGTGAGAAACCATACATTTTTCTCCGACTGATTTGCTTCCATGCCTGTAAGTTGGGATAAAAAAAATGCAGGTTGTTTATACATGCACAGTGGGCAGCACTTCCTGACAGCGTAGTCCAATTATTTAAAAACATCCAGTTTGCCGTAGCCACTTACTCATATCTCTACCCTACTTGAACCCTCCGGCATGCAGTCGGTCTTAACAGACAAACGCATGCAGGGAATCCCGTAGAGTGAAGCTGTCTGAGGTCTCGTGCCCATTGTGTGTTGTGATTATCTCATACTGGCCTGCCTGGTGTCTGACCGTGGACTCGATAAGTGCCCTGCGGAGAAGGAAAAAAGACTTCCCTTCCCTTTTGTCGGATACAATACAGCCACTTCATGTTGTTTTAAAATGTGTGCCGATCCTTTTACTATCTTGAACGCTCAAGTAGCTGCTCCCAAAATAACACGTGGCTTTTTTTTTATTGTTATCTCCCTCCTCTGCATCTTTGTATTACTGTGTTTCCTTACAAGGTCAGGCCTTTCTCCTCCTGTGCTCCTTCAGAGTAATGAAACGAATATGTTGTATTGAAAGGCTTTTCCGCTCGCTGGATTGCGTAGGAAAATGAAAAGGGCTCATGCTGAAAGTTCAAGGAGATGAAGTCTGAACTCAATTTTTATTCCCACAGATTTTAAAGCGATACACCGAGTCATTCTGACACTTGGATGTATGTTTTTTTTTCCCCTCGTGTGATTTGACTGATCAGTTTATAGAGAGGAACACACTTATTTTCTCTCACACACATAGCGGTAGTCTTTCCCTTTTTAATCTGTGAGTAAGATGAAGAGATGCTCTTATTTCTCCGCTGAGAATATGAAAAACCAAAGAGGTGACTTTGAATTTAGGTTATTTTTACATATTTTCTCAGCTCCAGAGAGCATCCTGTCAGCGTTCAGGTACTGATTGATATTCCACAGAGAGGCTCAGGATAGTAAACCTGTAGTAAGAGAAAAAGCTGTTTATGTTGGAGGCAATTAAACTCTGTTGGGTTATATTTACTCGCATATCTGTTCTACCCCTTCATACACTGATCTACCTTTGATCCTGACTAGGAAATGGGATGCTAAAATATATATTTTTTTATAACGCAGATCTTTGTGAATTTCCATTATACTTACTCTACGCCTTGAATAAAGTGTTATGAGCCAGACAAGCATGCATGTATTTTTGGTTGTTTTACAAATAGCTTTTATTCAGTTTTATTTAATATCAGAGTATGTAGGCCTAAAGCTGATGGAAGTTTGTTGTGTTAGGACAGGGGTGCCCACACTTTTTCAGCTTGGGATCTACTTTTAAAATGTCCAAGTCAAAGTGATGTACCTACAGGGCCGCAAGTCATGTGGTGAGGCCCTCTGTTGTGTCGCGAGCGGGGGGTGGTGCTAGTGGACTGCGTGCACCGGAACCTCGCAGAGACACTGTGGCACGCTTACACTTATTGCGCCACATTTGCGCTTCAGATGAGGAGGTGATCTGCGTGTTGGGAGGGTCTGTCTACCTACGTTAAGAATGCTAAACATATATTTATTTATATATATATACTGAGTATACCTTATCTTGGTGTATACCTTGCATAACTGCATGAACCCGTATGGCACAATACAACTCGGTACATTTTTGGTCATTACGTCAATTTTTTACCCTTTCTTTAGTAGAATTGTATAAATTGGAAGGCTAACGAGGTGATCAGCTCGCTGGTGATTTGCAGCTGGAGCGGTTGACCGCGCATGCGTGGTGAACTGCGTGTTAGAAAAGATGAGATCTCAGACTGGCTTACCAGTACGTCAATCAAGTGGCAAACGCCATAGTAAGGATGGATGATAGGCTAACCTTTTTATTTTTTTTCAATGCCATGCGATCTACCCACACTACCTGGGGTATATACGTTGATCAACGTATTGGGCACCCCTGTGTTAGGAGGTACGGTGTAGGCTCGACAGGACTTTTTTGAATTTGTTATAGCCATCTTTTCAATAGAAGATTAAAATCTAAATGCATTACTAATTGTGTTCTTTATATTAAATCAGTCATTTTAAGTTCAACAATAATCACAGATAATATTTGTCCTATATATCCGGGACATTGAAATCTTCTCGGACACGTTGACTGGCAACACTTTGCAATCATTTTTGGTTAGGATAATCAAAGCGTGAAATATCCCATACCTTAAACTAATAGTTATGTTTGTCATCAAATAAAATATTCAAAGGGGGGGTTGTTGATCAGAGTTTGAAAGCTAGAGTGAATAAGTGAGTTTTGTACCAGGTTTCTTGTAGTTTGTTCCAGATATTTGGAGCACAATAACTGAACGCTATGCATATTACACATATCGGACATGAAACAATACACAACAATAAATGTTAATGTAATTATTCAACACTTTAGCAAATCTGTTATCCTCTTTGTGTTAAGTGTACACACACATCAGCAGAACATGCTCATCACCATTGAATGATTTGAAAGCAGCAAACAAACTGTTTAATTTGATTTATTTGTAGGTATGTTCAAGATGAAGTCTTGTTGGCAAAGATCTTGAATAAAATTGGAGAAATCCATTGCTTTTATCAGCTTTCAGCGGCACTTGTCTGCAACAGTTATTACTGTGGACAATACCCACATATCATCCCGTGCCTTCAAGTTTCAAGTTTTCAAGGCTTTTATTGCCATGTGTGCATAGCTACAGTGTAGTTATGACAATGAACATCTTAGCTCACAGGCTCCTCCATCAGTGCAACACAACAAAACAGATAAAATGGTACAGGTAAATAAAATATAATATAATATAATAGAAACAGTGCAGAATAGTCTATATACAGAAATTGGAATATTGAGATATATATATATATATATAAGTTGCAAACAGATGAATGTTATGGATGTTCTTTCAAAAGTTCAGGTGTTTAACAGTCTTATGTCCTGTGGGATGAAACTGTCCCCGAGTCTGGTGGTTTTAGTCCCAAACGGTGATGGGGGTCTTTGATAATCCGGAGGGCTTTCTTCCTGTGCCGCTGGGAGTAAAGATCCTCCATGGATGGATCCTGGTGATGTGCTGTGCAGTTTTCACCACCCTCTTAAACTAAATGTTCTGTTTTCTCCTCCAGATGTCAGGTTATGGTCAGCAGGGTCCCGGGGGCTACAGCCAGCAGGGTCAGGCTTACTACGCTCAGCACGGCGCCCCCCCCCACCCTGCCCAACAACAACAACAACAACAACAACAGCAGCCTCCTTACGCAGGCCAGCCTCAGGGCGTCTCTGGAGCTCCGTACCCTCAACAGGGACACCCATCGCAGCCCTCTGGACAACACGGACAACCAGGAGCCCCTTACCAACAACCCCAAGGTCCCCATGGCCCTCCTCAAGGTCAACCTCCCTACAACCAGCCCCCCCAAACTCAGCCTGGACAGCCAAACTACGTTCCTCCTCCACAGGCTCAACAGGGACCAGGACCCCAAAGTCAACAGGGTCCACAAGGTCAACCTGGCTATCAACAGCCTCCTGGAGCAGGGCAACCCCCACAGCAAAGCCCACAGCAGAGCCCCCAACAACAACAACAACAACAGCCCCCACAACAACAACAACAACAACCAGGAGGAACACCGTCTCAAGCCCAGCAACCTCCAGGTCACGGGCAACAGGCGCAACAGGGGCAACAGGCGCAACAGGGGCAACAGGGGCAACAGGGGCAACAGGGGCAACAGGCGCAACAGGGGCAACAGGCGCAACAGGGGCAACATTCCCCTTATTCCCATACTCCCCCTCTTCAACAGCCACCACAACAACAACAACAGTCTCCATATCAGAGGTTCCCCCCTCCTCCACAGGTAATAACACCTCACACTGCTGCTGGGAATTAACATGTGTTTAGGATGCACCTTTTTAACAAACGGTACAAGGGGATTTACTAACCAAAACAATAAAACTAACACAAATGACGAGTATATAAAACGCAAGAAATCGAATGACAAAATATGAAAAAGCCGAACCATCAGATAAATAGAAAGCATAAAGCCGTCAGTGAACATCCAGATCAACCCCTGAACTTATAGAAGGATTATAATAAAATGTATAGCAGGGGTTTTTCTCGAATAAGGGCGCTAACGTCACTTCCGGCCAAAAACAATGCTTTCTAGCAAAGTGGGAAATGAATAGTGTCGTCTTGTCTTAAAGTCATACATTGCACCTCAAACAACAAATAAACCCAGAGTTACGGTTTCTTTACCTCCTCTACAGAAAAAAGGACGGTAAAAGAAACTCAGAAATCTCAGTTTCAGTGTAAAATTCTAGCACCCATCCCCTATTTATTCTGCGTGAAAACAAAGCTGTCTCTGCCGTCTGACGCTTTATTCGACACTCATTTCATATCTTTTTTTAGTAATAATTATACAGTTTTTGACAAACAGAAATGTTGTTTGCTAGCATCACTTTAACATTTATGGGGAACATCTGCATTTTGGTATGAGGGCACAGACCTTAAAGGGGACTTATCATGCAAAATGCACTTTGGGTACGTGGGTACAACAGAGCTGATCCAGATTTGCTGGCGATATGATGTAATATCGGTGGCGGACGCACAGAAAGTTGCTATCAGAAACAATGCCTGACGTGTTTTGGACGTAATCTCGTCTGTGTTTACATTAGCAAGCATCGCTAACACTCAGAGCTAACCTGTACTGGAGAGCACATGTGTTTTTAAAAAGCAGGAAATAAAAAAAGGAATTCACCTTGTGGTAAAACCTGCAAGAGAAAAATTATTTAAGCTCCATACTGTTTCAGAAATAATCCTTGATGTGGTTTAGAACAGGATGGTGTTTTATCACAGTAGAATGTAACTTAATCTCCGGTATAATTCTGATCAGGCATTTTTTTCAAGCTAAGGACCCAAAATCCGCGTTTCTCTAACAGGGCTGGAACCAAGCCCCCAGGAAGTGCGCCGGACTCTGAGGAAAATATTCGTTGTGGCCAAACGGCGGTACTACACTTCAGTATCAGTCGCTGGGCCCGGAAACACTATTTCCCATTGACTAACATTGGGAAAGAGACGCCTGTAAATCGTTGGATAATTTTTTTTAAACTAAATAAACTACCCAGTTTTAACATTTGTATAGCCCTTATTAAAACATTCGGTCCTCAAATTGTAAAATGTGCTAATAACGTTATTCTGAGAGTTATTTTCCTCTGCATTATGAACGCGCATCTAACCCACGGGACCGCGCCGCCCGGCACGTTCATGTGACGTTTTCAGTACTACATGAGTTTTACCTTTACCCATGGATGCACAATAAGAACGGATTATATGATTATATGAATACTTTCGTGACGTTTCGCTCTCTCAAAAGTTGGGCCATTTTGTCTTCATGCGCCAATGAGCAACTCTCATAGGAATGAACGAGGCCCCCGCCTCCCACGCTGTATCCAGTTCTTATTATTAGAGATGTCCCGATCCGATCACGTGATCGGGGATCGGAGCCGATCACGTGATTTTCAAAAGATCGGAATCGGGAGAAAAAAATCGGAAATCGGGAATTATTATTATTATTATTATTTTTTTTTTTAATAAAATATTTTTATTTTATTTAATGTTACAAAACAAAAATGACCATGTTCACGTCTTAAAGTCATCCTGAGGCCTTAGTTTTGGTTTAAAATTACACAACATCATGTATGTGTTGCTTCTTTTGGGCTTGTTTTCATCGACCTGGTTGCTTATTTCTCTCAAATCTGGCAACAGAGTGGGCGCAGTGTCTAATAGTAGCAGTAAGCTAACAAGAGGCTTCGTTCAGCTGGTGACTCGGGAGTCGGGACAGAGAAAATGTCAGGAGTTTGGAAGTATTATAAAATTGAAAGCGAAGGCAGTGTAACAGCCAGATGCAATGTTTGCAAGGCGGAGGTTCCGCGTGGTGGAAAGAACAGAGCTACGTTCAACACGACCAATCTAATACAAACACCACCAACAACAACACGACGAGTACACAGCGGCCACTCAGGTAACGGCACTGAAACAACCGACACTTTCAGAGACTTTTAAAAGGAAAGAGAAACTGCCCCAGAACAGTGAAAAGGCCAACAAAATAACAGCCAAGATAGCTGAGTTCATCGCATTGGATGACCAGCCGTTATCTGTTACCTTTTTTTTCTCTTAATGCATTGCATAAAGATCGGATCGGGAAAAATCGGTATCGGCAGATTGTCAAAATCAAATGATCGGAATCGGATCGGGAGCAAAAAAAGGTGATCGGGACATCCCTACTTATTATACATCCATGGCTTGAATAGAGGGATATGAGGGATGTCTAAAATGCATGATCTGTTTGTATTTTGAGCAAAACACATCATAGACATGTTTTTATATATTTGTATATATCTGAGACCCATAATATATGCCTAAAAATAGCATGATAGGTGACCTTTAAGTAAGACAAAACCTGTATAGATAAAAGGAAAGCCAACTTGAAGAAATGGGCGAGGAGATTCTTCCAAATTCTCAATGCTACGACAGCAGAAAGCCTTAATGTTCTTAGATTGGCACGGTTTACAGCAAAGTGGCTGCTCACTGGAACCAAAAGCTGGGTGAGGTAGCCAGGAGCTTTTCATGTAGTGGCTTATAAGTGATTAAAATAATCCTAAAATCAATGCTGGACTTCACTGGAAGCCAAAGAAATGCTGAATGGACAGTGATCGTTAAAAGGAAGCTGCTGCATTTAGAGCTACGGTAGTTTGACTTAGGGAAAAGTTAATCACATTTGTTGATTATATACAACGCCAATATTCCTGGGGTTAGGTTTGACTCTTGTCTTGTGCATTTTTGGTCATATTTTGACTTTTGTAAATGACAGTTACCATCAAAATGCACATAGGTTTTTTTTAAACATAACTGCTTAAAAAATGGTTTACATTTCAGGAAGATGATTGAATGAATAGTACGATTTAGAACGAACTACTCCTGCATTACAAGTTTCAAGGCTTTATTGTCATTAGCACGCCGCGGTGTTCACAGCGATCGCGGCCACTCTAGTCAATGGGTGTTATTCCACCAGACGCGCCGCGTTACGGCCAGAAGCGTCTCAGAAGCGTCTCAGAAGAGTCCCAGAAGCGTCTCAGAAGCGTCTCAGAAGCGTCCCAGAAGCGTCTCAGAAGCGTCTCAGAAGAGTCTCAGAAGCGTCTCAGAAGCGTCTCAGAAGCGTCCCAGAAGCGTCCCAGAAGCGTCTCAGAAGCGTCCCAGAAGCGTCTCAGAAGCGTCCCAGAAGCGTCTCAGAAGCGTCCCAGAAGCGTCTCGGCGCTGGGCTCCGCTAAAAATAGGCGGCTGGTCTATTTTCGACGTGACGCGAGGCGTTGCATAGCGCCGGGCAGGAAATGGACCGGTCAGAGCATCCAGTCAATCCCCAAAATAAACTCATTTTGCAGACCCTATCCCTCCGTAGTCTTTCAAGTAGGAGGAGAAATGCCAGCGTTCTCCTCCGGTTTACAGGCACTGTGGAAATTATATATATAGAATAATTATGATGATGAATGCATTTTTTTACCACTAAAATACAGCAACACATTTTTGATTAATGTCGCTTATAACTGGGATATTAAAAGTATTATTAACTTTGTCTGTACAAAGTAGCCTGTCCAGGAAATATGCCCAAATCAACAAAAACTGCGAGCCGGCACACAAGACGCTCCGCTTTCTGAAACGCGCCCGGTTGGGTTTGACGCTGGAGGAGGTCGGACCAAAACCGCGGCGCAAACGGACCCGGTGGAATCCCGGGGTTAGTCTCCTCCAACAGAGCAACCTGAATATATATATATATATAGGACATGGAACAAATAAAACAGATAAAATAGTCCAAGAGAATGTTTGGAGATGTGCAAGTAAATACAAATAAAATATAAATAGTGCAAGAAGAGTCTATATACAAGTAAATGGAATATGATATATTAGATAAATAATTAGCAAAATGCAATCAGATGAATGTTTATCCATGTTCTTTAAACTTTGAACTGAGGCCTGTACGACGAAGCCGGTTCAACAGACCCTGGATATGTTTGAGTTACCCGGCTTACCTAATCCAAAACAAACGCGCTCTCGCTAAGCGGTCCTACGACGCTGGTTATCAACTCGTTAACTCAAGCCCGGTGTGTCCTATCTAGTTATGTGCGCGTTCACATGAAAGGGGCGGGGTTAGCAACATTTGACCAATCACAAACATGGAGAAGCGTACTGACAGCGCAGCGTCATATATTTCCCGAATGAAAAGTCAACTATAATATTGGACAAATATGAAGAAGTTAAACTTTAAACATCCATGACTTAAACACTTTATCCAGGATCAAAGCCACATAGCTGCACCTGCAAGGTGAATACAGCTGGTAAAAGAAAAAGCGTTTGAATGCGTACATTAACAGGTTTATGATATCACCGCCCCGTCCAAGACACGATCTGACTTTAATTACATTTGACTCGAGTGTTTCATCAACTTAATGTGTTGCTTAAAATAATACTTCTGCATACAGTATGTGACACTGTGAGTGTTGCACGGCCAGATACGGCTCAGCTGACTCAGATAAGGAAATATATGATACATTATGATGTGATATGATATGAATGATAATGGGACACATCGACGTCTGCACTCACAGTGCCGCGGACTGTACTTAATGTTACTCTGATCCTGTTACTTATGTTGTGGCAGATATTTAAGTAAGCTTTCTTAATGCTAATGTTATAATAGTCAGATTGCTCTGAAGATGGGAGGGGATATTCTATTCATTTTCACGTTCACACAGTCAGTGATTTGTGCCTGCCGTCTTTCCTGCAACGGCAGTTTTTCTGTATTTCCTTCCTCCTGTAATATGACTTGATTGCTTTAAACTCCGCACACTGAGCTCTGATTGGTCAGCAGGCGGTGCTTTCACTGAGTTGATCTCTTAGCCTGCAACCTAACCTGCTCCGGACCAGGTTAGCCGTTCAGCATAAGTTACCATGGAGATCTAGCCCGCTAAGAAGAGAACCAGCGTCGTAGGACCGGAAACCCAGAGTTTTCCCTGAAGTTAGCTCGCTAAGCGAAAATCCAGCTTCGTAGTACAGGCCTCTGAGCTCCTCCAACAATGCAACATATACAAAAACACAAAATAAAAAGTAGTGCAAAACGTCTATATACATGTCAATAGAATATGGGATGTGTACAAGAACAGAGAAAGCAATTAAATAATGTAAATGAAGACAAAATTAAATACGGTCAGGTGTAGCATTGCTCTTTACTTAAGCTATAGTGAAAAACGTCCGTTAACGACGCTTGCTTTACGTTGATTTGGATTAATAGTTTTACATTATGTTATCTCCTTCTTGTCGCCACAACAGGAGCTTTCCCAGGACTCGTTCAGCTCTCAGTCGAGCGCTCCTCCTTCCAACCAGCCCATGGCTTCCAATAAAAGCAGCCAGGAGGACAGCATGCAGGGGCGGCCCTCCAGTCTGCCGGTAAGACCCTTTTAGCTGGGTTTCATGGGCATCAAAAACCTAAAGATTTGCCCTTTTAATATGTATTTAAAGCCAATTCAGACGATGCTAAACGGCTCCTTCTAAGTAGCAAATCTCATTCACTTGTTTTCTTGATCACTTTAGTTGATTTTGCTATATATGTAGAAAAAACGCTCATGTATTTGGACTAAAACATAATTTAAAAGCCTTTCATAACACGTTGAATGTCCACCAATCATAACAATCGGACAAGCTTCTTTCACGTGAATTATCTCATAAAATAACTCCTATAAAAACATGTCAAACACATAACAAGTAAAATAAATAAATTCAAATAAAGATTAGGCTATTTATCATAGAAAACCATGCTCTTGTGTTTCAATTAAGCCCACATTTAGAGAACAAAACCAAACGTATATTACTGATGTCAGGTCAGACGCATGTTTTCATAACGAAGACAAACGTCGCAGCCTTTTTGCATCGCCGTATTTTTCTGAACAGCTGCTCACTCGAACCAAAACAAAAAACATAACGTGCTCTCGACACCTGTTGCCCTCTTACATCACGAATCAGCAGCTGAGTATTCCAGCCCTGGTCAGGGAGCAGATATCTGAAACAACAAGGAAGAAATAGACACAACACTGCAGATAAACATGTCCGTTGACACAGGTCAATGTCATCCTGTGTGATTTGGCAAAAGATCAATGACAGTCAACAAGGAGGATATCGACTGACACCGATATTGGGTCGATGGATATGTGCATCTCCAAAATACACAGTTATAGAGTGCCACAGTGACGCGTCCTAAAACCCGGAAGTAAGCTAGCATTTTTACCACTTCCGGTTCCTTCGACAAAAAGCAATGCAATTTCTCCATAGGGTTTAGTGGTTGAGAAGCATTGAAGACACGGATCACGTTTTGTTCTACGACATTAAATCCATCAGCAGTGACCCCACTGGTGATTTCTGAAGAGTTGACGTGTCTGAAAAACGATGGTTGTTACCAAGTGGCTGAACAGGACTACAGAAGTTGTCGAGGCCGTTGTACGTCATTACACCGAACACGTAAACACTCCTCGAAGTTAGTTTGCCCTGTTCTGCTTGAAAGCAAGTACCTGCCTCCTGCAGACTGTTCAAACAAACGCTTCAACTCGTACCATTTAGAATCTGTATGTTTGAATATGGATCTTAAGTTGGCGTGACGTTGAAGCAGCGACCCTGCTGTAGTTTGTTGATAGCATAACGTTAGCATTTTGCTTCTGGCGACTAGATTTATGATTTGAAAATTATAAAAGTAGGGTAGACATGTGGATATTATCCGGCTGAACAAAACGTGATCCGTCTCTTCAATGTGTCTCAACCACAGACCTTATTTCCAGCTATTTTCCAAAATCCTATGGAGAAATTGCATTGCGTTTTTGTCGAAGGAACCAGAAGGAGTTTACTTCCGGGTTTTAGGACGTGGCACTCTATAGCGCTTGAAATGTTAAATTGAATAATTATAAATTATGAATAAAATATGTCTGGGAGAAAATGTGGAATGTGTGAAACATGGCGGATGTCAGAAACGCTTCAAAAATGCTTTTAAATGCGTCTTTTAAACATGTTATTAAAGGTAGGGTAGGTAAGAATGGAGAAACCAGCTCGAGTGCGCTAGAATTTGAAAGTACGCAGCCGAAACAAATCTGCCCCTTCCTTCAGACTGCCTTACAGAGCCCCTCCTCCAACACACACGAACGCGCACATGACCAATGAGGGCACCAGATAAGTTTGTGCACAGATGGAAGGCTGACAGGCCATCCAGTTATTTTAGCCGGGCCGGCTCAGATGATTGGTCGTGCTTTTTACAGCGCCACAGCTTCCACAGATGACATTTTTTTAATGTATTTATTGTCAAAGCATTTAATTTATTCATTGCTATCGGGATGTTAAGAGCATTCCATGGAATATAACAAAAAGTATTTCTGAAGTGAATTACCTACCCCACCTTTAAGTATAAGTAAGTAGAACCAAATTATAATCTTCAACGGTTTTACTCGGCCAAATGTATTTGAGACAACATGTCAATGAGGTATAAAAGAAATAAGGTATTATATATAATGTTATATATATTAAATCGGTACCATTTTACAATAAGACTACCCTTATAAAGGATTCCTAAAGGGTTTATAGTTAGGTTATGAATTAGGTTGTAAACACTTGATTAATCATTAAGCACCATTTATAAACCAGTTCTAACATAGTTTTCATACATCAACACAGGCTCACTATTTGGCAAGATGACTAAGCCTTATATTGGCTACTTAGCGAGAATCAACTCAGTGAGGAACAGATACCAAGGATGCTGGCTGATGAAGGAGACGAAGTAAGCTAGGTAGCCAATATAAGGCTTAGCAGTACAGATAAATGTGGGCTCACTATTTGGCAAGCAACCGGTCACAGTTGCCCTGTTTATCTCATGTCTTATAAAAGCTTATTAATGATTTATAAAGTGTTCACAACCTAATTAATAAATGAATAACAAACTATTCGTAAACCCTTTTATAAGGGTAGTCTTATTGTAAAGTGGTACCATTAAATCTTATAGCAAAAGTAACCCTACAGGAGTAAGATATTATTATTAGTAGGAATGATCAAAATATTTGGATACATGGGATAACATTTTGATTTTTGGGCCAACTTTGCAATCAATGAACTACCAACATTCTAAATAAAGCTTCACAACCTATTTAGAGCAAGGGAAGGACACATCCTGCCTTTTAGAGCGATATCTGCTTTGGACATTGCGTGCTTTAGTAGAGAAAGGTCAGTACTTTGGACTGGTTTAACCCCAGCTCTGTTTACCCTTGTCTGCTAAATCAGTGACATGTTACTGAAGTCTGCCAACATTCCTGCAACACACGACAAGAAAGGGAAAACCCCCAAAAAGATCAATAAAGCTTCTTTTAATATTGAGTGTGTTCGAGCAGTCCGGGTTTCTATTGACTTGTTCGGGGAAGAAATTGCGAAATTAAGGGAAAGAAACATTTGTGTGTGAAAAAACATTGTTTGAAATGAAGTAAATATGGCGTCTGATAGCCCCTTGGTTTAAATAAAAGGGAGAGAGAAGCCCCTCCCCAAATATCCACCACCCGTTAAAGAGGTGTCTCTCTGTAACACGTTGCAGTTTCCATGGCTCTGTTTATAGGTCAGACTGCGGAGCTAACCTCGTTCTGGGCCTCGGGGAAGGAGAGTGAGAAATGAGATCATTAATGAGAGAGAATGAAAGTGAGAGGGGGGGGGGGGGGGGGGGGGAATTGAGGGAGTGCAAGCAAATAACTTGGAATAGTGTGAGTGATTGAATGTAGAGGAAGGGAGGGACGAGTGTCTATGCCAGAAGGGGATGCCCTCAGGATGTGTTTCCCTACTCTTTTATTTATTTCTCTTATTTATTTATACATCTCTCAGCAGGCTCAGCCATTGGCCGAGCTGCCAGGCCAGGGCTATTTTTATTTATCTCACTCCGACTTCACGGGGATTCCCTATTGGCGCCTCGTGATTGGCTGTGAGAGACATTAATCTGGTTAAGGTAGAGATCCTCTTCCTCCTGCTGACAGCTGACTCCTGCAGGTGTCAGGAGGCGATGCCAGGAGAATCTGTTGTGCCGGGGAAATCCTAAGAAATTATGCAAGATGGCATTTTTCCATCTAATACACACTTGACTAGAACTGCAAGATTTAGAAACATTTATTCAATTTTTATGAGTGAAAAATATTAGTGAAAATGATAAATATAGCTGTTTAAGGCCCGGACTTCTCTGCAGCTCAACAATACTCAATTAAGATATTTTTGCATCAAATATTGTGCTAACACTGATTTGGATATTGCTCTAGTCCAGGGGTCGGCAACCGTAACCAGTGGCACACTAGGAATAAGTGGAGTAAGTGTGCAAAATATTTAAATTTTATTTTCGGATCCTGAACGAGACCGCCGCCAGAGCGCTTCTCCCCGTTACCTGCAGAAGAAAGCCATGCACGCAACGCAGCCCCGCTCTCTTTAACTCCAGGTGACTTTCTGACGCTTTCCTCCGTGGTGCAGGGCTGATCGTAAAAAAGAAAAAATTACTGTAGGCATTTAAATAAAATAAAATAAATAATTAAATGAATTCAGTAAAATATAAAGAAAAGGATTTTGTTAGGAGATAATATATAACATTTTAAATATGTTGTTAAAGAAAAGTATGACCTTGAAATACTGACAGTTCAATATTGTTTTGGCACTTTTGGTGTATTAAAAAACTCAAACAGTATCCAGCCCTTAGCATTTCTAAGCTAGCCAACATGCTTGTTTCTACCTGTCTCATTAGCATGCATCATTACAAAATCCATTTGTATCATTTTCTATCTTACCTGTATTTATTCCTCATTGAATGATGGATAAATGAACATAATAACTGCAGTTAGTAGCTGTGAAGGTTAAGTAAAGGAAGTGTTGGGTAGTTAATCTTAAAGGTCACCTATCATGCTATTTTTAGGAAATAGCATAGGTCTCAGATATATAAGAAAATATAAAAAACATGTCTATGAAGTGTTTTGCTCAAAATACCAAACAGATCACCCATTCTAGCCATGCCTCATATCCCTCTATTTCACTTCCTGTTTCAAAAGTGCTGATTTTATGTATAAAGCTTTATAAAAAAATTGATACAAAATAAAAAAGGAGGGGTCTGAGCTCATGGGGGACCCGGCAGCTACTGTCTAAACTAAATACTGCCGTGATGAAACGCCATATCATGGATTATCAAGGATTCTCTCTGAAACAGTATGGAGCTCAAAGGCTTTCTCTCTTGCCGGTTATACCACAAGGTGAGTTCCTTTTTATTTCCTGCTTCTTCACACACATGCTCTCCAGTACAGGTTAGCTCTGAGTGTTAGCGATGCTAATGTAAACACCGACCATATTACGTCCAAAACAGTCGGGCATTGTTTCTGATAGCAACGTTTCTGATAGGGCCGTGGGTCCACATTTCAGATATTACGTCATATCGGACGCAAATCTGGATCAGCTCCGTTGTAGCCCCCGTTTTAGAGATTTGGGTACGGAGAAAAGAGAGAGGGTTTTGTTTTCTGACGCTGCGTGAGTTCCCTGACACACCGGGGACACATATTCATGTATAAAAGACATAAAAAAGTACATTTTGCATGATAGGAGACCTTTTAAATTAACCATATATGTATCACCCCAAGTCAAGAAAAGCACATTTAAAACACACCTGCCGGGATTTGCGTGTTACTCATCTCCTGGTTTTATTTAACATGGGAAAAGGTGTTTATTTTATAAGCACCTGCAGTGATTTTCACAGACACATTTGTATTTTAATCTGCCTTGGAACAAAAACCCCGATCCAGAGAGGTAAGTAAGCAGCCATCTAGCTTCTTTAGTGTCTTCACACTCGGAGCCAGACACATCCGCAGCACAGATGGGTCTGTTTTTAGCCAGGTGCTAAAAACCCAGCGTCTGTTGAGGTGGGAATAAAAGAGGACAGGAGGCTCAGTGCCGGCTGGAAGAAATCAGGTAGAGGAAGCAACAGTCAGTTTGAGAAAAGTCTGCGGATAAGAGGAGTGGTTTGTGGAAGGGGGGGTAGTGAAAGGCAGCCGGAGAGGAACTAGCTGAGCAGGTTGAACTGGTTTCTGCTCCAGGACACAAATGCACAGTTTAACAGTTGAGTATTTACCGCGCTGACGCTTCTTCAGAGCTGCTGCTGTCTACGTGGAAACCTCCTTTACATAGTAGACATGATGCTAATCTAAAACAACTGACAGTGAGTACGGCACAACAAGCAACTGCAGCTAAGCTAAGCTAATTATCAGGATTATTTTTGACTGATTTTACAATTGGGATATGATTAACAATATTGGACGGATTGTTAATTTTTGCATCATGATGAGGACCTGTATCAAAACAGGAATTGATTGGGAGGCTTGAATATCTCTTCAGCTTCAATATTGTGTTTTTTTAAATACATTTTTGATTTATTGTGCATTCCTAGATACAATGTACAAGTCTGTGTGCTCTTACAGGTATAATCGTATAACAAATTGACATTTTTTAGGAGAAGGAAATGAATTAAGAGCACAATGCACCATATTATGGACTTAATCATTAATGCATGGTGTCATTTTAGTAATATCGGTATTGGGATGATGGTTTTTTAGTCCTGCACCTCTTTGGAAACGTGCTCAAATATTCCTTTTGTGCATTAAAACACAGTTATAATGCCATAAAAGATATTTTAACAAAAATGTTGGGAATAAACTGAATTAGGGCTATTCCCAAAACAACCTTTTCCCAATGTTTCTTACCAATATTGTAGAAAAATATGGGGTTTCCACATGCTATACAGATTAAATTATTAACATTTAACAACCTATACTTACTACCTCTTTAGCGCTGTGCTATGTGCCTGCAGGCCATTTGAAATTCCCCTGAATTTTAGTCACGTGACTCTTGGTCTCAGCCCAGTTATTCATCGTTTCCCAGTTGCGCTGGAGAGTGTAAAATTAAATAGTTTTCACAGAGTCTGGTTAGTGCTAACTGTTGTATTTTTTGCGACAGTTTAAATGACACATGTGGATTAAAGCGATTTGGATGAAAAAATACCCTTTTTAAGCTTAGGTTTGATTATGTTTCAAAGATAGAAGCGTTTGTGATTTGTGATTCAATCACAGGGGGTTGGAAACAGGAAAATCCGCCAAATATTTTAGTTTTTACAGATTCTGGCTTCGAGAAATTGTGTAATTATGGTGACGAAAACATGCCTTTTTAAAGTCATTTTTAGGAAAATGTCCTTTTATGTTGGCAACACCAATGTGGCATTCCTCAAGATACTTCTAGATCTCGAAAATCAAGTGTCTTTATTAGCTAAAAGGAATAATAATAATACCCTTTTTTAGAATCAGGCTCTTCTCTGTATCTGGCTTTTCATTCTCCCTCTGGAAATGACACTTCCTCTCTGTGTTCTCCCATGGGAATAAGCGCCCGACCGCCACCAGCTTCCCAAATCTCCTCCTTGTCCTTTTCCCCAGGTCTTTTGTACCTCCTTTCTCCAGTTGGAAGCTTAATCCCACTCAGAGCCGCCCACTGGTTACAATGCTCTACTTTTCTGATGTGACTGAATGTGCTCCAGACTCGAGAGGTCACACACACACACACACACACACACACATTTATTTTTGCAAACCGCCAAACCCCTTCATCTGGAGGGGCTTTATCTTGAAGGAAGAGCCAGGGGTTTAGTCTACTTTATGTGTGAACAATGCTGTAATGGAGTGGTACCTTTTTATTTAGCCGTACTTTAATTTAACACTTTTCAGGGGTTTGCTAAAGTCTTTAAAGATTTGGAAAATGCTTAATTTTTAGCCGTTGTGTAATCAAGGTTAGAAATAAGCTTGAATCGGAGTATATTTGGCTTGAAAAATGCTTTCTTTTCAACACTATCTGGTGCTTTAACTACACAAAAACGGGTTAGCTCTGAGTGTTAGCGATGCTAATGTAAACACCGACCATATTACGTCCAAAACAGTCGGGCATTGTTTCTGATAGCAATGTTTCTGATAGGGCCGTGGGTCCACATTTCAGATATTACGTCATATCGGACGCAAATCTGGATCAGCTCCGTTGTTCCCCCGTTTTTAGAGATTTGGGTACGGAGGAAAAGAGAGAGGGTTTTATTTTCTGACACTGCATGAGTTCCCTGACACACCGGGGACACATATTGATGAATAAAAGACATCACAAAGTGCATTTTGCATGATAGGTCCCCTTTAAGTAAGCCTTTTGAAAGTTGGCCATTTTTGGTTAATGCGCACTGAAATTGCTTTGACAGGGCTTTTATTTTAAGAAATAAAAAAATATATAATGTGGAGTACAGGAGAGGCATATGCTCTGATTCTAAGAAATAATCAAATATATACATTCTAGAGAAGATGCCTGGATGGTTACATTTTTACAAAATACAATATGCTTTAGAGAAGAGGCCTCTTTATGTTGAGTATTCTTAATGATTCAGGGCATGCATTCTAGCTTTTCTATTGGTTGATTTTTGTTTCTTTAATTAGTTTAAAATCTTAGTTTAGTTATCTCACCTCAAAATATGCCCCTTCAACTCTCCCTACACAAAAGGACATTCTTTCCTGCTTTTCCATCCGTCTACTTTTATTTCCTTAATAAGCTACTATATTATATATTACTTGTATATAGACTATTTCTATTCCATTTTATTTGTATTTACTTCAATCTCAATCTTTATTTATTTATATAGCACATTTAAAACACCCTTCAGTGACCAAAGTGCTGTACAGGCAATAACCTACAATATTAAATAACACTAATAAAACAATAACTACTACAATACTTGAACTATTTTATCTGTTTTATTGTGTTGCAACTGTTGGAGGAGCCATGAAAGATTGTCATGATATAATCTACACTGTAGCTATGTACACATGACAATAAAGCCTTGAATCTTGATTGAATAAGCGAAAAAATCCTAGTTTAGACCGAGTTTCTCCCCTTAAAATATCCCTTAAAATATCCCCCGTTCAACTCTCCCTTCTCAAAATGTGTTTGCTTCCATCAGTCTACTTTTATTCCTTAATAAGCAAAAAAATCCTCCGTTTTCGTCCGAGTTTTCTCCCCTTAAAATATTCCCTTAAATTTCCCCCTCCTTTATTCATACATTCACTTCTACCCGGTGCATTTTTAAAGCTCAGGGGCCACCCACTTCACAACAAATCAACCCCCCCCACCCCTCCCCTCCTTAATGACACTTTAATGTTATGAGCCGAGTCTCCTGATCTGGAACCGAGGGATCTTCCAGTCTCGTTGCTGATCAACTCCTCCTCCCCCACTTTCTCCCCCATCTTTTCTCCCCCGCTCAGCCCAGCCCTCTCTTCTGCTGCTGCAGCTAAGCTTGTTTTTTGCGACATAGCTCTGGAGCAATCATCCTGACGGAAGCCCGGCCCACTTTTCTCTCTCCCAACCCTCCCCCTCTCTGCAATATAACTCTGTTTTTCTGCTGCATTCTATCTGTTTTTTATGAATATATTATATATGATATATATATATTATATATATATATTATATATATATATATATATATATATATATTCACTCTCTGCCTCTCGTTCCTGTTTCTGTTTTCTCTTTCCCTCCCTTGCTGCCTCCCCCCCTCCCCCTTCTCTCTCTTCTCCTCTCAGTAAATCAGCTTTCATAACGCCGAGCAGCCTTTGTTTTGACGTTTACTCAGAGTCCGGGCTGGTTCCTGTTGCTATTCTGGGGGCCGTTAGCTTCCTGTGTTCAGCGAACGTTTTTATTCACGTTCCAGGGCTTCTCTCTTTTTTGTTCGCTCGCTCACTCTCACCCTCCGTCCCGTCCCTACCTCTAGCTCGTCTGTTGCTCTCCCCCTCTCTCTCTTTCTCTCTCTCTCTGTCTCACCCTTTCCTTTCCTTTCTTTCTTTCTCCTCTGTGTGATTTTTAATATAATGTACTTGAGAAAATGCAATCTGCTGACAAAGTGTGTTGTTTGCATTCAGTGGAATTGTTTCCCAGCGTGAAAAACCTAGCCCTGTTTTGCTCACAGAGAACACTTTGGCTCGTTCACACACACACACACACACACCACACACACACACACACACACAAACACACACACACACACACACACACACACACACACACACACACACACACACCCTCCCCTCTGCCTCCATTTCTGCTGGGCTGAGCTAGTTTTGCAGGCACAAAGACTGAGGCTGACTGCAGCACTGTTCGTTCTCTCTGCTTTCTCTCGCTGGATGGATGAAAGCAACCTCACAATGAAATTAACTCTCACTCTATGAAATAACCTCTATATACCCTCCCCTCTTTCAATTTAAATCAAATAGCTTTATTGGCATGACCAAAATGACATACAGTATTGCCCAAAGTACAATCTAAACAAACATTCTGATAAAGAATAAAGAATAACATGTTTCCCTTTACAAGGAAATGAATGTACTTTTTAAACATGAACTAGAAAATAACACGACAATAGAAAAAGTTAGATTGAGTTATGGATTATTGTGCAGGATATTGCTGATAGTAAATTAATATAACATTAATAAGAACATTTTAAAAAACGTCTCTCCGTGGTTAATCCTCCTGCTTTGGTAGCGCCCTCTATATGTTTGTGACAGTAAGAGGGTTACTTTAAGAAAATGTAATCTGTTACAATAACTAGTTACATGTCAACCAATGTAATTTAAAATGTATTAAAACACTGTAATCCTGTAAGTATTCTCAATTTATTTTGAATACTTACACTGTAAACAATGAGATGTTTCTTAGTTAAGTGCATGTAGCAATGTAACCTCAGAAAACAAGATTTATGTTATAACAGAAATGTCGTAACAGTAATAGTTTACTAACGCTGTTTAAGCTCAGACGGATTTTTGTAACATAAGGAAATAAGTGAGAGAAGATTGAAAATAAAATGATTATTAAAAACTAAATATATTTTTTTAAAGACACTTATCTACAAAAGAAACCCAAAACGCGTAGTACAATCAATATCTGTGTTATAACATTTTTAACAGTAATCTGATAACTTATTATTAGATATTACAGTTAGTTCTTTTTGTATCCTGATTACCTCATCCGTTACTCCCCAAGCCTGTGTGACATCCTCACCCTCCTCTTCCTCACCCTCTTCCACACCCCCCCATCCTCCACCCTCCCTACCCAGCATCCCTCACCTTTCTGGGCAGCTGCCTGTCTCACCCGGGCATCTGTGTGCCGCCCTGCTAACCCTGCTACTATTGTGATCTCTACAAAAGGCCCCCCATGCACACACCATCTCCCCATTATTCACAGCAATCACTCCCCCCTTCTTCCTCACCCATTACCCTTCCTTCATCCCCCCCATTGCTCCCTGTTAGCTCCACACACAGCTGTGTTTGTGTGTTACCCTTACACAGAGAATCAGATCAGAATTCCTTTTTTTGTTGGAGATATTTACTTTATTATTATTATTATTACAACAGTTAACTGTGACGAAAGAATTTCCCAAATTGTATCAATCAATAAAGTATATATCCATCTATCCATCTATCCGTCCATCCGTCCATCTATCCATCCATCCATCCATC